>NC_079190.1:491820628-492110628 GCF_029499605.1 Hyla sarda | reverse complement strand
ATGAGTATATAGATACAACATGAGAAGCTATTCAGCTATGGTGCAGTAATGAAATAGTGAGATACTTAGGTTGCAATTTGGGGGCCAAATAGCTTGAACCGTCCCACCACGATAAGGTGATCTCATTGGGACGGACCCTACACTATGAATATGCCTCTGTGTGAATAGATCAGCAGGCATTGCAAGATCTGGAACATCCAAATCACCTTATATACACCTAATAGAGGTGGGTGGGGTGCAAGAACCAACATGGAGGCAGCCACTCCCCCATATGTGTAATACAAACAAGAAATAAGTTGGCCAGCACTATTGATTCCAAACTATTATATGGACCTGGCTTACAGGTGCAGGCTGCTGGGCTAAATATACAGCAGCAGGAGAATACAGCAGCACACTGCTAGCACAAATATATAGATATGTTCCAGATCTTGCAATGCCTGCTGATCTATTCACACAGAGGCATGTTCATAGTGTATGGTCCGTCCCAATGAGATCACCTTATCGTGGTGGGATGGTTCAAGCTATTTGGCCGCCAATTTTCAAGCTAAGTATCTCACTATTTAATTACTGCACCATAGCTGAATAGCTTCTTATGTTGTATCTATATACTCATGTTTTATATATATATATATATATATATATATATATATATTTGTGCTAGCAGTGTGCTGCTGTATTCTCCTGTTGCTGTATATTTAGCCCAGCAGCCTGCACCTGTAAGCCAGGTCCGTATAATAGTTTGGAATCAATAGTGCTGGCCAACTTATTTCTTGTTTGTATCATCATATCTATCTATCTATCTATCTATCTATCTCATATCTATCTATCTATCCATGTATCTCATATCTTTCTATCAATTCATCTATCATATATCCCTAATTTTTACACGCACTCTGAGGCCTTCATGAAAGTGCTAAAGGGGTTAATTTTAGCAGTCTATAGGAAGTGTGTATTGTACCTATGTAGATGGATGGAGATGTCAGTCCTCCGAAATGTAAAACATATGGTCCCACCCCAAGGCTACATGAAGGCAATAAACTCCGTAGATCTCGCTATCATACCACAGGCGACCATCACTGGAGAAGGAACAGAAAAAAAGGAATTTTAATATTGCTGTCTGGCCAAGTATATGAATTTAGATTGGATCGGCCTTATTGTGATACTATGGCTCTTAGGCACAATGTTCTCCTGGCAGAGACTCCTCCAGAAGATGCCGATCAGATGAGGAGCGCAGGCTTTATCTCTATTACCATATTCTGAGGAATATCCAGGAAACTCTTATATAATGCTACGTCTTCTTCTTTCCTATTCACTGGGAAAAATATAGTCACAAATGAGTGTGAGAAACTCCGGTCATAAAATATCTAACGCTAGATTAGGCCACGAAAAGATGGCGACTTCAATTATGTGACCATAGAGAGATAGATAGATATGAGATAGATAGATAGATATGAGATAGATAGATATGAAATAGATAGATATGAGATAGATAGATAGATAGATATGAGATAGATAGATATGAGATAGATAGATAGATATGAGATAGATAGATATGAGATAGATAGATATGAGAGATATAGATATGAGATAGATATGAGTTAGATAGATATGAGATAGATGTGAGATAGATAGATAGATAGATAGATATGAGAGATAGAGATAGATAGATATGAAATAGATAGATATGAGATAGATAGATAGATAGATATGAGATAGATATGAGATAGATAGATATGAGATAGATAGATAGATAGATATGAGATATATAGATATGAGATAGATAGATATGAAATAGATAGATATGAGATAGATAGATAGAAATGAGATAGATAGATAGAGAGGTAGATAGATAGATATGAGATAGATAGATAGATAGATATGAGATAGATAGATAGATAGATAGATATGAGATAGATAGATAAGAGATTGATAGATAGATATGAGATAGATAGATAAGAGATAGATAGATAGATAGATAGACAGATATGAGATAGATAGATAGATAGGTATGAGATAGATAGATAGATAGATAGAAGATAGATAGATATGCGATAGATAGATAGATAGATAGATAGAGAGATATAAGATAGATAGATAGATAGATAGATAGATATGAGATAGATAGATAGATAGATATGAGATAATTGAATTGGAACAGTGCTAGGACCTTCAGCATAAAGTCTTATTGTGCAGGAAAAGTTTCCAAGTTTGCAGCTCATTGACTCTGCAGTGACCACTAGTGGAGACAAGTAGCATTACATATGGCTTCTTAAATGGACCGTCCATGTAGTTCATTAAATAAACCTATTCCACCAGAACAAGAGCCGCTGCTTATTTAGTTGGTTCTATGAACGCCTCTTTTCCTATAACAGCCCCTTTTTATTCCACAGTGTTTTTCCAGGCTCTGTGGATGTTTTACGCCATGTGTCTGCGGCCTGCGCTCTCACGTGTTTCTTAAGGATGGCTGAATAATAGGATTGGGTCACGGTGCTCAGCAGTACAATCTAAGCACTTGTTGAACATCTGGATCTGATCTAACCCTGAGCTGAGGTAGTATTACTCTGTACGGCCGACCATGTGTAGGGCAGGGATCAGTATATACAGGCAAATACTTACATATATATATTGGGGTGTAATTTATCATTTCCCTGGGCTACTCTATTGTTCCTATGACCTTATGAACTTTATGTTATAAGGTACTTTGGGCAGTAATGTCCATATCGCTTTTTCCTAGTTTACGCATTTTTTGTGGATTTAGTTATATTTACATTCATAGAAATTATTATATTATATTACATTACATGTTAGGGCTGCAATATTATTATCATTATTATTATTATCATTATTATTATTATTATTATTATTATTATTACCGTATATACTCGAGTATAAGCCGAGTTTTTCAGCACGATTTTTCGTGCTGAAAACGCCCCCCTCAGCTTATACTCGAGTGAACTCTCCGCCTGTCAATCCCTTCATCAGGGGTCTTCAACCTGTGGACCTCCAGATGTTGCAAAACTACAACTCCTAGCAAGCCCGGACAGCCATCGGCTGTCTGGGCATGCTGGGTGTTGTAGTTTTGAAACCTCTGTAGGTCCGCAGGTTGAAGACCACTGCGGCCTTCGTCATCATCCAGCCCCTCCCCCCTTTTGTATTGTACTCACCTCCCCTCGGTGGGACATTAGGGTGAGCTGGTCCGGGCCATCTATGCTGCAGGGACCGTCCGGTGGGGATGGTTAGTCGTTGCGGGCTGTCCATTTTCACTGGGGGGGCCTCTTCTCCGCGCTTAAGGCCCGGCCCCGGAGTAGTGATGTTGCCTTGACAACAACGCACAGCGACGTTCATGCGCAACGTCCCTTTGCGTCGTCATCAAGGCAACATCACTAGTCCGGGCCCGAAGCACGGAGAAGAGGCCCCCCCCCCCCCCCCCCCCCCCCCCGGTGAAAATGTACAGCCCGCAACGACTAACCATCCCCACCGGACGGTCCCTGTAGCATAGATAGTCCGGACCAGCTCACCCTAACGTCCCGCCAAGGGGTGGTGAGTACAAAACAAAAGGGGGGGGGGGGGGGGCTGGATGATGACTAAGGCCGCAGTGGTCTTCAACCTGCGGACCTCCAGAGGTTTCAAAACTACAACTCCCAGCATGCCTGTACAGCCGATGGCTGGGAGTTGTAGTTTTGCAACATCTGGAGGTCCGCAGGTTGAAGACCACTGATTAAGGGATTGACAGGCGATGATGATGAAGGGGGGGATGATGACGGGGGTCTGGATGATGACATGGGGGGATGATGTATTTCCCACCCTAGGCTTATAGTCGAGTCAATAACTTTTCCTGGGTTTTTGGGGTGAAATTAGGGGCCTCGGCTTATATTCGGTGCGGCTTATACTCGAGTATATACGGTATTATTATTATTATTATTATTATTATTATTATTATTATTATTATTCATTCATTATTTTATTATTACTATTTAAATATTTACTAGCAGAGTACCCAACATTGTATGGTCTTCCTGCCATATTTGAGCTTTTCAGGAGGGTAAAGGACTGTGAGCCTTGCACTGTGTACAGCACCCCACCCTGCTTTTACAGTCTCCTGAAAAGCTCCAATATGACAAGAAGACTGGGTCACGCTAGGTACTTAGTAAATAAGAGAAAATCTGTCTGGTAAAGCAGCCATATTGGAGCTTTTCTGAAGACTGGGCAAGCTGGGTGGCATGCCATACAAAGCACAAGGCTTACAGTACCTCCCCAGCTTTCTCAGTCTCCTGAAGTGAATATCTGTCTGGTAAAGCAGCGATATTAGAGCTCTTAAGGAGACTGGGAAAGCTGCGTGGCACGCTAACTGCTTGCCACCCAGCTTTCCCATTCTCCTGAAGCCCCAGCAGGAGATCACCTCTGTTTATGGGAATATAAAGATGCAATGTCACCTTGATTACAATGGCAATGTAGTTGGAAAAAGATCATAATGCAGAGAAGGCCCCATATCAACTCCAACAATGGAGCCCTGGGCTGATGCTGCTTTATGCCTCATCCCCCTAATATTCAAGTATGGGAGAGCCCACGACTGCTTCTCCCTCTGGACCCTTGTAGCCTTACCCTGTAGTGGGACCTGGACCATCCAGGGCCCTATTGCAACTATGCTGTATGCAGTGCCTCTATAAAACATTTGCTTTTCAGATGGAGTCTAATCTCACACACAAACTTTAGAGCCAACTACATATAAAGCCAAATGTCCTATGTTGTAGCTGAGCACATGGAGTAGACGGGGAGATGATCCAGATTCCTTACAGATGTCATCTGGTTGGATTCATCCCCAGTTCACCTTTGTACATAAGTTTAAGGTGAATGGATAGGATAATAAAGAAACAACCTGAATGAATGTCGTCGATGTAACAACATCGGCAATTCCCCCACCTACCACTAGGGGCAACAGAATTCTGGAAGTTAATTTTGAAGGGGTACTCCGGTGAAAAACTTTTTTTTTTTTTTTTTTAAATCAACTGGTGCCAGAAAGTTAAACAGATTTATAAATTACTTCTATAAAAAAAAATCTTAATCCTTCCTGTACTTATTAGCCGCTCAATACTACAGCGGAAATTATTTTCTTTTTGAAACACAGAGCTGTCTGCTGGCATCATGAGCACGGTGCTCTCTGCTGACATCTCTGTCCATTTTAGAAACTGTCCAGAACAGCATATGTTTGCTATGGGGATTTCCTTTTACTCTGGACAGTTCCTAAAATGGACAGAGATGTCAGCAGACAGCTTTGTGTTTCAAACGGAAAAGAATTTCCACTGCAGTATTCAGCAGCTAATAAGTACAGGAAGGATTAAGATTTTTTTTAATAGAAGTCATTTACAAATCTGTTTAACTTTCTGGCACCAGTTGATTTAAAAAAAAAAAAAAAAGTTTTTCACCGGAGTACCCCTTTAAATATGGACCTTTGCACAAACGCAAAGGTCCAACTCAAACGCAACCATGGTTCTGGTCATTTTAGACCAGTGATAGGGCATTTTATCCTCTTTTATTGTTATATCAAGATGTATCTCTGTAAAATTTGATTTAAAGGGGTACTCCAGTGGAAAACATTTTTTTTTAATTCAACTGGTGCCAGAAAGTTAAACAGATTTGTAAATTACTTCTATTAAAAAATCTTAATCCTTCCAGCAATTTTTAGCAGCTGTATGCTACAGAGGAAATTGTTTCCTTTTTGAATTTCTTTTTTGTCTTGTCCACAGTGCTCTCTGCTGACACATGATGCCCATGTGAGGAACTGTCCAGAGCAGCATGGGGATTTTCTCCTGCTCTGGACAGTTCCTGACATGGACAGAGGTGTCAGCAGAGAGCACTGCGGACAAGACAAAAAAGAAATCCAAAAAGAAAACAATTTCCTCTGTAGCATACAGCTGCTAAAAAGTACTGGAAGGGTAAACATTTTTTAATAGAAGTCATTTACAAATCTGTTTAACTTTCTGGCACCAGTTGATTTAAAAAAAATGTTTTCCACCGGAGTACCCCTTTAAGGAGATATTTCTCTTTAAACGTTTGTGTCACATGCTGTGTTATAAATGGAGAAAGCAGGGGTTTAGGAGGACAAGCGATCCTGGGCCGGGCAGTGGATGGATGGGTGTGTGGCAGCGGCTATTTTTACATGTCCACTAGATATTTTAACCTCCGTGTTTAGATTATGTTGAATATTTTGCTTTCGGCGCGCACCTTGTTGGTTTTGGACTCGTAATAGATACAAAGGCTCTCGGATGGCTGGAGTTACATTTTCACATTTTTTGCTTCAGAAATGTATTGATTCGATCACGTTGGCCAATTTTTTGACTTTTTAGTATAGGGACAATGGGGAGATTTATCAAAACCTGTCCAGAGGAAAAGTAGTTCAGTTGCCCATAGCAACCAATCAGATCGCTTCTTTCATTGTTAACAAGGCCTCTGCAAAAAGAAAGAAGCGATCTGATTGGTTGCTATGGGCAACTGGGCAACTTTTCCTTTGCACAGGTTTTGATAAATCTCCCCCAATAAAGAGAAAAACAGGGATTCCTGCTGCTTAAACCCCCAGCGACCAGTTGTAATCTACAATGGAACCTGGCAGCAAGTGTTCAATTTCGACATGTGAAGTCCTCCAGAGGGAAAGATGGTCTTTGCAGCACCTTTGCTTTCTGGCTAATAGATAGAGCTTGTAAAAGAAAGCCCCCCCCCCCCCCCTAATAAGGAATGTCTAAACCCTTTAAAGCAGTGGTCTCCAACCTTTTTTCTACATTTAGGAACTCATTTTTCTTTTACATTTAATTCAATATTTTTTAGTCCCCATAAGGAACTATTACATGTAATCTGACAATGGCAAACACTGATCAATGCTGTGCCATAGAACAGCACTGATCAGTGTTGTCGGCGCTCCATTGCTACAGGCTGCCTACAGCAAAGGAGTGCCGATCGGACAAGGAACCTTGTCTGTTTATAGGGGTACTCCGGTGCTCCAGCATTCTGAACATTTTGTTCAGAATGTTCAGAGCCAGAGGCCGTGATGGGGATGTCACGGCCACGCCCCCTTGTGACGTCACGCCATGTCCCCTCCATTCATGTCTATGGGAGGGGGCTTGTCGGTAGACACGCCCCCTCCCATTGACATGAATGGAGGGGGTGTGTCGTGACGCCACCATGGGGCATAGTCGCGATGTCACGACCACTGCATAGTCGCGATGTCACGACCACTGCAGCATTTGTTTAGGATGCCGGATTCCACCGGAGATCACGGGGGGGCCCCAGCAGCGGGACCCCCGAAATCAGACATCTTATCCCCTATCCTTTCGATAGGGGAAAAGATGTCTAGCAGCAAAGTACTCCTTTAATGTGAGGAAGGGAATATAAGTCCCCGAAACGTGTGGTTTTTAAAGACAACAGAAATTTTAGAAGACATTTGAGAATCTTCTTTCCCTAAGGGTTAATAATGCGACCTCCGGGTATTTTAGCATCTAAAAGGGGTACTCTAATTGGATTTTTTTTATTTCTTTAAATCAACTGGTGCCAGAAAGTTAAAAAAATTTCTAGATGACTTCTATTTAAAAAATCTTAATCCTTCCCGCAATTATCAGCTGCTGTATACGCCACAGGAAGTTTTTTTTTCTTTTTGAATTTCTTTTCCGTCTGACCACAGTGCTCTCTGCTGACACCTCTGTCCGTGTCAGGAACTGTCCAGAGCAAGAGAGGTTTGCTATGGGGATTTGCACCTGCTTTGGACAGTTCCTCAAATGGACAGAGGTATCAGCAGAGAGCACTGTAGTCAGACAGAAAGGAAATGTAAAAAGAAAAGAACTTCCTCTGTAGTATACAGCAGCTGATAAGTACTGGAAGGATTAATTTTTTTTTTTTTTTATAGAAGTAATTTACAAATCTGTTGAATTTTCTGGCACCAGTTGATATAAAATTAAATGCTCCTGCTTTGGACAGTTCCTCAACTGGACAGAGGTGTCAGCAGAGAGCACTGTAGTCAAACAGAAAGGAAATTTAAAAAAGAAAAGAACTTCCTCTGTAGTATACAGCAGCTGATAAGTACTGGAAGGATATTTTTTTTTTCTTTTTAATAGAAGTAATTGACAAATCAGTTTTATCTTTCTGGCACCAGTTGATTTAAAAGAAAATGTTTTCCAGTGGAGTACCCCTTTAATGAAAAAGGATTATAACTATGAGTGGTAATCCGTGCCTATTGGGATCACCACCGTACACGCCAAATTTTTTAATTCTACTGTAATCCTGAGAATAGCTGATTTAATCTCCAGTTATTTACACTCAGTGACTGGTAATATTTTTATATAGGCAAAATAATATTGCGATCTGACATGACCAGTCCTGCGAGAGGCCCCGAGGATTGATGATCCGGCGAGCAGCGGGGTACGGGTGACATGTGATTGACGCACTTGGTGGGCTTTCTCCATATCTCCAGCAGAAGTTCACTGAGGATAGGGCTTGGATCCACACATTTAGAAGAAGAATTTTGGAAGGCTGAGCTGGGGGGGATGTTCCACAGATGTGATCATACGGAGAACCGGCTGCCATAAGACACAATAATGCAAAAAAACTCCAGAAGATTCTTCCATCTTCCACGAGAAAAAGGACCGAAATGCAAAACAGCTTGGTGCAATATGGGAGAGGAATCTTTGATAAAGACGGGTGGGGGGCATCTGCTGGGCGACTGACTCCCCCCGCTTCTGCGTCTTGTTAGACGTTGGATTAAAGAAATCTCCTTTTAATTACCGTCTGGCAGTAAAATAAAAAAATAAAAAGTATCATAAAAAGCGAGAAGAACTGAAAGATGTTCAGAGTTTATTAGAACTTTCTGCCACCGAGCAGGTGACCTTTTTTGTTTCAAGTTTGCGCCCAGTCGTCTTGAAGACTTCTGTTTAATAAACACGATATAGAGACGTCAGTAATTACAAGTGAGTGTGGCGCCCTCTAGTGTACGCTGGGTCCTGTAGACTTCTATAGAACATACAGTATATAACAAAATGCGTCTTTTATAAGAATGTCACTTTATAGGTGAACATAGAACATGAGCTTGTATGGATGAAAATCCGATTACTATTGTCTTGGAGGAGATTAGTAGGGCAGCAAAGTAGCTCAGAAAGACAAACGTGTCACATATAGAGTTATAGAAAGTATATGAGACTCTCTACGTCTACATACAGCATGTTCAGTGTTAAAGGGCATGCTCATTGATTTTAGTGATAGTGGGGGTTTCAGCGCCCAGATACTTATTGGCCAAAATGGGAGAATAATATTTACCCTATAAGATGAATGTCTGCATTTTAAAAAGTTACATTACTTATCCTGTACTGATCTTGAGAAATATCCTGTATTATACTCGAGAGCTGCACTCACTATTCTGCTGGTGAGGTCACTGTGTACATACATTACATTACTTATCCTGTACTGATCTTGAGATATATCCTGTATTATACTCGAGAGCTGCACTCACTATTCTGCTGGTGAGGTCACTGTGTACATACATTACATTACTTATCCTGTACTGATCCTGAGTTATATCCTGTATTATACTCCAGAGCTGTACTCACTATTCTGCTGGTGAGGTCACTGTGTACATACATTACATTACTTATCCTGTACTGATCTTGAGATATATCCTGTATTATACTCCAGAGCTGTACTCACTATTCTGCTGGTGGAGTCACTGTGTACATACATTACATTACTTATCCTGTACTGATCCTGAGTTATATCCTGTATTATATTCCAGAGCTCTACTCACTATTCTGAGGGTGAGGTCACTGTGTACATACATTACATTACTTATCCTGTACTGATCCTGATTATATCCTGTAGATCTTTTATTAGAAAAATATAAATCATAACAAAAACACAAAACCAGCACAACTTGGCCATAACTGAAAACAGCAACATGAAATAACATAAACCAAAACTTTACATTTAAAATAAAAGAACATAAATCCTGCCTAACCGGCCAGCCCAGTTTTCCTAACAAAAAGAAAAACACACCTTACATAACCAAATATCTAACAACACACTCACATGCATACTCAACTTACATAACCAAAAAAGAAACATAAAAATAGCACTATTTAGCTGTAACTCAAAAACACCCATACTTGGGAAAAACACAAACACACAGAAAACACAACAAGCACTCCCACTACACACCACCACCCCTTTTTTTTTATGTTTTATTTTTTATTTTTGTATTTTTTTTTTTGTAAACTATTTTTTTTTTTATAATTTTTTTTTTTTTTTTTTTTATAATAACACTAATAATAATAATAATAATAATAATACTATGCCACACACATGCATCACAGATCCATAACTTTACAAAGGCATAAAGATAAATTAATCTACAACTCAAAAAACACCCAAACTTGGGAAAAATCACATATTACAAACCGAAAACACTCCCACTGCACACCAAATTTTATATATATATATATATACACACACACACACACACTTTTTTTTTTTTTTTCCCTTCCACACACACATATATACATTAGTTTTCTACGTTATCCCACAAGACCTAAACCACAACTGGATACAAAAATTACTACAAAAATAACATCTGGTTTGACTGCCATATCTATCTCTACTATAAACACAATATAAACAATATATAATTCACAAATCAAGATAAAAAAAAAAAAAAAAAAAAAATTATATATATATATTTTTATAATAATTACATGTAATGTACACAATTTATACATATAAACTATATACACTATATACACACCTATTATTATACAGGAAACACACCTAAATATACAATAAAACATCCTACTCTAAACTATCCCTTCACCCACACCACCCGCCCTTCTGTTCATGGGTCAGAGTCCACAGTTCTCAATGTCCAGCCACGACTGACCGATGCCAGGTCCACCAAAAGAAAACCACCACCCACCAAATACACCCACCCAACCTAGAACTCCTCCCAACCAACTTAACCATAACCAACTTTATAACATACATAAACAATATAACCCACACTAGGCCCAAGTTCGGTGCCTGTAAGCCCTTCATAACCTAAACATCGGAAAACAAAACAAAAAGCTATGGTACACATGCATTAGCCCACCACCAGGAAGAAGGATGGCAATCCTGATACATACAAAAATTTACATACTTTCCCTAACACCTCCCTACCTCTCACCCTACCATTATCCCTAAAATAGAAACTGACCCTACTATCACCCTAACCCTGTCCCCTTACATCACTGTCCCTAACCAAAACAAGGGTACTCTACCCAGAAGGTCTAGTACCTAGGGCACATCAAAAGAAAACCCTCTCCATAGGAGAGAAGCCCTACTGGTACCAAGACTGCCATACTCCAAAGACCTGATCTTCCCGAGGTCACCGGTGATATTCCTACAGACCTCCACCTCGGAGAGGACTTTACGCTGCGTAGACACTAAACACCGTGCGTTCCACGTGTGGTACCTAATCACTAAGCTAACTAAGAATAAAGTGCCCCGGTCTCGACCACCCAGGTTCCTGAATGCCCCATAAGCCCACTCCGGGTAGGTAAGGCCGGCAAGTTGACTCCAGCCAATGGAAGTGCCCACCCTGTTGTAAACCCCTATATTAAAGGGACAATGAAGGAGGAAATGGTCCATGCTTTCCAGCGTGTCCACACACTCTTCTCGGGGACAGTCCCGGTCATCAGATCTCCTACACTTCAAATTGTCCCTCACATATAGCTTCCCCTGAAAGCAGCGCCAGGCCAAGTCCCAAAACTTCTGGGGGATCCTTTTCATGTTTAAAAGAAACAACCCCACCCTCAGATCCTGACCTGGGCAGTCCCTGAGCGCCAGAGGCTTCTGGAAGTGGGTCAACAGAACCCGTTTGTCAAGGAACTGCCTTGACTGGGTCCTGATCTCCCACACTCCCAGACCCCACCGACGTATCGCCTTCAGAGTCGGGGTAGCATAAGCCGGAAGATATCCATGGGGCGTACGGAGGTCCTTCACTTGCCCTCCTGTCTCCCATTCCTGGAAGAAAGGCCGAAACCATTCCCTGCAGGAGAGTACCCACGAAAAAGCCCTCTCTGACCAGAGGTTTGAGATGTTGGCTTTCAAGAAGGTGTTTGTTAAGAACACCACAGGGTTTACCATAGATAAACCCCCTAGTCTCCTCGTGCGGTACGTAACCTCCCTCTTGACTAGGTTCATCCTGTTCCCCCATAACAGTTGGAAAAACAGGCTGTAGATCCTAGTGTAGTAAGCCTCTGGCAAGATACATACGCTGCCCAGGTAGATAAACAAGGGGAGCAGGTACGATTTGATCAGGTGTACCCTTTCCCTGAGGATCATAGACCAACCCTTCCACTGGTTCACCTTCTGAGTGGCATCCTGGAGCTTACCATCCCAGTTTTTGGTGGGATAATCATCCTGGCCGAATGTGATGCCCAAAACTTTTGCTGATTCTTGGGGCCCCGGAAGGGTGTCCGGGAGATCAAACGTGGGATCCCCCCCTCCCAGCCAGAGACTTTCACACTTATCCCGGTTGATCTTAGACCCGGAAGCCTCCGAGTAGCGGTCCACCTCTGACATCACCACATCGACCTCCCCCCTCGAGGAGACGAAAATGGTGACATCATCAGCATACGCCACCACTCTCTGGGCGACATCCGGCTCCGCCAGACTCATCCCGACTCCCGCCAACGGTCCACAATCTACCCTCCGGACGAAGGGATCGATTGCGAACACGTATAACAGCGGGCTCAAAGGACAACCCTGACGGACTCCGGACCCAACCTCAAAAGAGCGGCCAGACCAACCATTCACCAGCGGGAAACTCTCTGCCCCTGCATACAAGATCTTGAGCCAATTAACAAAAGTACTCGGTAAGCCATATCTTAGAAGGACGGACCAGAGGTAGTCATGGTTCACCCGATCAAATGCTTTTGCCTGATCCAAGGACAGTAAGTACCCCTTCCAGAGACCTGCACTGCTCCGCTCCACTGCCTCCCTGACACTGAGGACAGCACTTAACGTGCTTCGGCCTGGAACAGAGCAGTGCTGGGCCCCCGAAAGGAGTCGGGGTGCAAACTCCACCAACCGATTAAACAGTATCTTGGCCAGAAGCTTCCTGTCCGTATTGAGAAGAGCTATGGGCCTCCAATTCTCAATCCGGCTAGGATCTTTACCCTTTGAGAGAAGAATCAGGGCTGACCTCCTCATTGACCTAGGCAGAGTGCCCGAGGAGAGACACTCATTGAATACCACAGTCAAGAGGGGAGCTAAAGACTCCTTAAAGGTCTTGTACCACTCGGATGTTAAGCCATCCGGACCTGGCGACTTCTTGGGGGCAAGCCCCTCGATCGCCAGTCTCACTTCCTCTTCCTTAATCTCTTCTGCCAAAACGCCAAGAGAGGGGTCTACCCCTGGCTCAGGAATGGTTTCAGCCAGGAAAGCCGACATCTTGTCCCGATCTAGATCCTTCCTCCCCAAGAGGTGCAAGTAGAAGGATCTGACGACCTCCAGGATCCCTGATCTGGACCGATTCAGAGATCCCGTACTATCAATCAGTCCTGAGATGATTTTACTACTCACTGACATCTTGCAGTTTCTGTAAGGGTCGGGCGAGCGGTACTTCCCAAAATCCCTCTCAAAAACCAAAGATGTGTGCCTATCATACTGACACCTCATCAACAAGGACTTCACTCTGGAGATATCCTCCCGGCTACCTCCAGTCGAGACGAGAAGCTCGAGTTTCCTCCTCAGACCCTGATACAAGCGATACCTGTTCAGGGACCTGAGGCTCGAGAGCTGGCGGAAGAACCCCGCAACCCGCTTCTTGAATATCTCCCACCACTCTGACTTACTACTACAAAGGTCCAGTAAAGGTACCTGACTCTGAAGAAAATCCTCAAAGGACTGTCTTATCTCCGCTTCCTCCAGGAGGGACGAATTCAGCTTCCAATAACCTTTACCCATCCGGGGGGTCTCTGAAACATTCAAGGAAAACAAAATCATACAGTGATCGGAGAACTCCACCTCAACCACGGACACTGCGGAAGAGACGGCTTCCTCCTTTAAATAAAACCTGTCTATCCTAGACCTGCAGCTACCTCGATGATAGGTGAAACCCGCGTGGCCTGAGGGGCTCCGGATGTGGGCGTCCTCTAGGCGAGCTTCCCTAACTATATTATTGAGAGCTATGCTATCGTAAGCCAGCGGACCATTGGAACCTCTCCTATCTTGGGACTTTGTGACAGTATTGAAGTCCCCTCCAAAGATCACTTGCCGGCTAGTAAAAAGGAAGGGCTTGATCCTCATAAAGAGATCTTTGCGGCCCCACTTGGTTTGTGGGGCGTAGATGTTAATGAGCCGGAGCTCCTGTCCCTTCATGAGGACATCTAAGATCAGGCACCTCCCCATTTCTAACTCAATAACCCGTCTGCATTCAACCGGAGCGGTAAAAAGGACCGCCACCCCACTATACGGCTCAGCCGCAAGAGACCAGTGGGAGGGCCCGCGCCTCCACTCTCTCCTGGCTTTTACCAGGGAGGCTAGATCTGACAACCTGGTCTCCTGCAGATACAAAATATCGGCTTCAACACGGCCGAGAAAATCAAAGGCTGCGAATCTAGCCGTATCAGACTTTATACTGGCACAGTTAATAGATGCCAGCGTCAATGGGGTGAGTGCCGCCATCATGGGTGATTGAGTTAGACGGCCCTAACCCCCTCATTTCTGTCTTTTCTTTACCCCCTCATCCCCAGATGAGGAGGCTTCTTTCTCTTTTAGCCTTTTTTTAGACTCTGATTGGTCCATTTTTGAATCCCCATCTCCGTCTGGCTCTGGTTTGGCCCCATCCCCTGAGGAAATTGCCCCATCAGGACAGGGCCCAGTTCCCCCCGGAGGCTCCCCCACTTCAGGTACCCCATCCTCGACCACCCCCTCCAAAGAGGGGGAGGAGATGTCATCAAGGACAGAGAACCGGTTAGACAGATCAATCAGAGGGGGGGCAGGTAGGCTTCCGCTTGGGACCTGGTCCGTAGCACGGGGACTAGAGGGCTCCGACCTCTTCTTTCCCCTTTTATTGCCCTTCTTTTTTGGCCGCTCTTCACCCTCCTCATCCACACTTTCAAAGTGGGAGGAATCGGAAAGATCGGCCTTGCTGCCCTCTTCTCCACAGATTCTCCTCGCTTCCTCCTCCAGCACATTTTCCTCCAGGGCCTCAGCAGTTTCAGGACTAACCTCTGGAGCAGGGTCAGAAGCTACCCCTGCCACATGGGAACTCTCCAGTTCCCTGCTCCTTCTGCGATTAGCCTCCCGCCTCAGCTTGGCGGGACTTTTCCTCTTCACTGACCCTGTTGCACCTTCACCCGCACTCGTGCCCTCCCCAGCTGAGGCAACATTACTGCTCTCCCCAGCCAAGGTGACAGTTGCCCGAGCAAAAGCGCTAGGACAACGGCTGAAAGGGTGTCCTAAGACACCACACAGATGACACCGGATCTGCCTACAGGATGCGGCAAGATGACCTACCCCACCGCACAGTGCACAGACCTGCACGGTACAAGCTGCGCTAAAGTGGGTGGGGCTGCCACATCTGTGACAGACCTTGGGCTGCCCCTGGTAGAAAACTTGGATTCTGTCTCTCCCAAGAAAAGCAGCTGATGGGATGTGGGCAACAGTGCTCCCCGAACGCTTCAGTTTGACGGAAAACGTCCAGGCCCCAGACCAGATCCCATGTTCGTCATAGTTCTTTTTTGGCATGTCCGTCACATCCCCATATCGGCTGAGCCAGGTCATGATGTCATAGCAAGATAGTGACTCGTTACGTGTCAATACGGTCACTTTCTTGGCCAGATTCTGACGGGATATCGCCTTTACGGCGAAATCCCGCCAGCCGGGCTCACTCTTCACCACCTCATAGTTCGACCAGAAGAGTTCCAAACCCTCCGGCCGAACGAAGCTGATGTCAAATTCGGAAGTACCGTAGGGGTGGATCAGGGCAAAGATGTCACTTGCCCTGAATTCCATCCGGAGGAGGAGCTCAACCACCTTACCCCGAGGCGGACATGCATCTTCGCCCCTCCACACTAAACGGACCACATTCCTACGGCCACTTTCCTGCCCGGATGTCGGGAGGGACCAGACCACCTCCCCGTTTTGTTCTCGGAAGGCGCCTAAGCCGTGTCTTTCTATCCAAAAAGACAGGTCAACCTCACCCCTCCCCTCTACATGGATTGACCTGTCTCCCCTACGTAGAGCCTCCAGGAGGCGCTGTTGCAAGTGACCCCCAGAGCCAGATGGAGATGGGGATTCACCTGATCCCCCGGCAGTGACGCTGGCATAGCTTCTGGGAGAAGCAGCCACTACCGGGGGGGCAGTCGAACCAGGACCTGACCCAGATCCCAAACCAGGACCCTTGTTCTTAGCTGAGGTGTCAGTCAAACCTCTCTCTGGCATTCCACTACCACTCCTCACCTGCATTCCACTTGCACCCCTCTCTTGCACTCCACTTACACCCCTCTCTTGCACTCCACTTGTACCCCTCTCTTGCACTCCACTTGTACCCCTCTCTTGCACTCCACTTGTACCCCTCTCTTGCACTCCACTTGCACCCCTCTCTTGCACTCCACTTGCACCCCTCTCTTGCACTCCACTTGCACCCCTCTCTTGCACTCCACTTGTACCCCTCTCTTGCACTCCCCTTGCACCCCTCTCTTGCACTCCCCTTGCACCCCTCTCTTGCACCCCACTTGCACACCCCTCATCCACACTGCTACTACAACTCCTCCCATGCGCACTACCATAACTCACACTCTGGACCATTTTTCCACACATTTTTGCTCTCACTTTCACTCTTGCTTACACTCTGTATATTACAGGCTGGGCTGGCTGGGTCTATTGCATTATGTATAAGGGTCGCCGGTTTCAGGACTAAGGTTGCATTTCCAGTCTTCTGGGGTGCAGACACAGGCTCCGCCTCTGATATGGATGGCCCCGCCCCCTCAGACGAAGTCATGGATTTTGGCAGGAGCTGTCCCTCCGGACGCACTCCTGCCCCGCCTACTGCAGCTGACGTGCAGGGAACCTCCCCCTTTACAGGTGAGTGCCCCGCAGCGCCAGAAACGGTACCAACCGCACATAGGGGACCGCCCCCTGAACCACCAAGGTCCGGTGCCCGGACACTCCCCCCCCTCACAGGGGAGTGCCCTGCAGCGCCAGGACTTGTACCGCTCACTTCAACCCGGGGACCGCCCCCTGAACGGGAGAAACTGCCGCCATTTTCTGGTGCCTGGACACCCTCCCCCCTCACAGGAGGGTGCCCTTTATTTTCTATAGCACCCGCGGACATTTTGGGTGCACTACTGTATCCCCCATGCTGGCCCCGTTCCACTACAGAAACGGGGTCTGGCAGATTGGGGGACCCAGCACCCTGAACTGACTTCTCAGCCAGCCCAGACTGCTGGAGGGGAGAAAACACAAACTTTATCTGCCCTTCAGTTTTTTTCCTCTTCTTGCCCTTTTTTTTATTCCTCCTCTTCTCCTCTGGGCCCAGATCTTCTCCAAAAGAAAAATTTTCCAGACGGGTGGGGGACTCCTGCATCACAATCGCCCGCAGGAGACCCCCATCCGCCAAGCCGCTGCCTTCACCACAGTCACTGCCATCACCGTCCTCATCCTCGCTGGAGGGAGGTAAGGCCACCTGAGCTGCCATTATGTAGTCCTCACTCAGGGTAAGTGGGGGGTCAGGGGCAACATTGGTGGCACCAACAGAACCCATGTCCATATCCCCCCCACTCACATTGCCCTCCTCACCTCCATCACCTACCTCCATCTCCTCCTCCTCGCTCTGGAAGTCATCATGCAGTTTTTCTGAACCTCTGGAGGCACGCATGTTGGAGAACCTTTCCTTATTGATCAGCTTCTCACCGAGGAATCCAGCTCCAGCCACAATGTCCGACCTCAGCTGCACCAGATCCTCCACCTCTTTCTTTAATGATCTCACCTTTGCAGTGAATGCTGCTCTCTTGGTCTTGGCTGCTGTATCTGCCTGGTAAGACACAAGCTTCAGCTCTTCCCTCAGGCCTCTGAGCTGTTTGCCGAGTTGCTCATATTCCGCCATCTTAGCCTGGATTCTGGATCCGAAGGTAGCCAGGGATTCTCTGGGCCCCTTTACTCCCCATTGCTGGGGTTCAGAGGAACCAGACACCTTAGCCTTTCCTGCACTCCTTTGCCTGGAGACACTTTTGCTGGAAGCTTTGCAGCTTCCAGCAGGGGATGGGGGAGGGGGGGGGATGTTGTGGGTCCTGGCTGAACGCCTCACCCCATCCTGGCTACTGGCCGTCGCATGCTCCCTCACACTCCCAGCCGGCCATAAACGGGGAGTGGATGATGGAATTCTGGGGTCCATAGCAGGAAAAACCTACCCAGGCGCCTGCCACACACCTGGGTAGGGGCGGATGAAAACGCTGCTTCACTGGAAGTCTCTGGAAGTCACAGGAGCTCAGACACACCCAACCTCTCTCCAGAGCTGTACTCACTATTCTGCTGGTGAGGTCACTGTGTACATACATTACATTACTTATCCTGTACTGATCCTGATTATATCCTGTATTATACTCCAGAGCTGTACTCACTATTCTGCTGGTGAGGTCACTGTGTACATACACTACATTACTTATCCTGTACTGATCCTGAGTTATATCCTGTATTATACTCCAGAGCTGTACTCACTATTCTGCTGATGAGGTCACTGTGTACATACACTACATTACTTATCCTGTACTGATCCTGAGTTATATCCTGTATTATATTCCAGAGCTGTACTCACTATTCTGCTGGTGAGGTCACTGTGTACATACATTACATTACTTATCCTGAACTGATCCTGAGTTATATCCTGTATTATACTCCAGAGCTGTACTCACTATTCTGCTGGTGAGGTCACTGTGTACATACATTACATTACTTATCCTGAACTGATCCTGAGTTATATCCTGTATTATACTCCAGAGCTGTACTCACTATTCTGCTGGTGAGGTCACTGTGTACATACATTACATTACTTATCCTGTACTGATCCTGAGTTATATCCTGTATTATACTGCAGAGCTGTACTCACTATTCCGCTGGTGGGGTCACTGTGTACATACATTACATTACTTATCCTGTACTGATCCTGAGTTATATCCTGTATTATACCCCAGAGCTGTACTCACTATTCTGCTGGTGAGGTCACTGTGTACATATATTACATTACGTATCCTGTACTGATCCTGAGTTATATCCTGTATTATACTCCAGAACTGCACTCACTATTCTGCTGGTGAGGTCACTGTGTACATACATTACATTACTTATCCTGTACTGATCCTGAGTTATATCCTGTATTATACTCCAGAGCTGTACTCACTATTCTGCTGGTGAGGTCACTGTGTACATATATTACATTACGTATCCTGTACTGATCCTGAGTTATATCCTGTATTATACTCCAGAGCTGTACTCACTATTCTGCTGGTGAGGTCACTGTGTACATACATTACATTACTTATCCTGTACTGATCCTGAGTTATATCCTGTATTATACTCCAGAGCTGTACTCACTATTCTGCTGGTGAGATCACTGTGTACATACATTACATTACTTATCCTGTACTGATCCTGAGTTATGGATACAATTGGTTATTCGGCTTTGCTATATTATTTGCATTAAATATAATTCGAGATGCTTTCACATCATATACATTACACATAAACTGCATACACAATGTGAACATAGCCTAAACAAGACAAGTCTGACTGAATTGTAGTCTGAATCCTGGGGCTGATGCTAATGGGGCCGATCTGTATTGATTGCATTACGTCAGATGTCAGCATGCTAGCGTGAAGCATAATAGTCCTTCCTGTGTTTTCCGATCCCGTCGAGATCCCCGGCTGCCAAGTTGTTCTTTGTTCTGTCTCTTGGACTCTTTACTTTGATGTGATCGTGTAATGAAAACTTCAGTGACGCAATGAATCTGATCAGAGGCAATACCGACTGACTACATGGACGAGATAATAGCTGGCCACTATGGGAACACTGGAAAATACACTTTACTAAGAGTTGTTACCATTCCTGACATGTCTGCCCTAGTAAATACTAGAATTTCCAGCACAATTCTAATGGATCTTTCCTTGTACGTCTTGTAGTGGCCAAGCTGGGTTACTGCAACTCTAAGGCTGCATTCACACCATGATCTGACCTTCCGATGCACTGATTCGATTTCAGAAGCTCAAATCGCCTGAAATTGTATCTGTGCATGGATAGGTACGGACAGATATGGAGCCATTAACTATTATGGGGCTTCGGACCCGATCGTAGTGAGCTAGTGACTACGATCTGGTCATTTTCTCAGGGGATCTGATTTTTGACTCGGACTGAAAATCGTGGCAGACGACAAAAATCGGATCCCCTGAGAAAATGACCAGATCGTAGTCACTAGCTCACTACGATCGGGTCCGCAGCCCCATAATAGTTAATGGCTCCATATCTGTCCATACCTATCCATGCACTGATTACATTTTAGGCGATTTGAGCTTCCGAAATCGTATCTGTGCATCGGAAGGTCAGATCGTGGTGTGAATGCAGCCTAACTGAAGTTAATGAATACTGAGCTGCAGTAACTCATCACAGCCACTACACAATGTATGGCGACGTCTGCTTCCAGCTCTACGTTTCTGTGTTTGCCTGTCCATGGTACTGGCAAATAGCCGATCAGTGGGGTAGCCAGGCATCGGACCCCCATGATGAGTTAATGATGACCTGTGGATAGGTCATCAATAAACTATGCCTGAAAAACAACTATCAAGACCTCAGATCAGAGTAGGGAGTTAAAGGGGTTCTCCAATATAAGGTGACTTTAGTAATAAAGTGCCATACAGTAATGGACATGTTTACCAAGGATCTTTGCTTGTGTTGGTGGTAAATGACCGTGTCCTGTGTCTCCCATCACAATGCTGACTTGTTTTTAAGAACCGGATACTTCCTGTTTCTGTGGCCTCCCTCAGACTACAATCCCCAGGATCCTTTACTTCAAGGTGGTAGGGGGCTTATTACCCTCCCACACATCAGTCACCCCCCCCCCCCTCTCCATTGCAGCACAGCTCAACCTGACACACAAGCTGTGAATCTATGTGATGATGAATGCACACACATGTAAAGTCATCAGGGAGCCGGCTTCATACACAATAGACAAAGCAGACAAGCCCCCTTTCAGCACCTGACTTGTGATGTATTGTCTTGGGCTGCAGAGCAAGCTGGGAAAGGTCCGAGACAACACTCATTATGTAGGCTGCAGAAAATGAAAAACAAAGAATTTCAATACCAGCCACCAAACATAGGTAAGTGAAGTATATTAGTAACAAGACTAACTTTGCTGCCCCTGTATTACATTCAAAGAACCAAAAATCCCGGGATATCCCTTTAAAATGTTTCCACATAAAAAAAAAATAAATAAATAAACTTAAAATATTGTCATTATCACACTGATGAGTAGTGCAAACACAAAAAGATGATATTTGCACTTTACTCACTTATCAGCTTTGCTGTATAGACTGGGACAAAATGACAGATTCATCTCATCATTAGAGTATCACTGCCTTCTGTCAAAGACAGGAGTCCCTGCTCAGAAACAAATTTGCCAAAAGTGTTAAAAATAAAATTAAATTATATTCATATGAGTAAAATTCAGAGCAATCCAAATTATTCCAAAGTTTGCTCATCTCTATCTAGGACATTTCTCAGTCACATGACTCTTATTCATTTCTGCTGCTGTAAAGTGCACACATCTTGCTTTACTGTCTATACAGGAAATAAAGGAAGGGAGTGTGTGTCTCTAATATGGCTGCTCCCAGGAATAGTTTTATGAATTAAATAAAATAAAAATACCTATAAGATTAAATAAAAAATAAGAAAAAAAAGGACATGATTTATCATCTACATATGTAAATGTCATTTGTAAAACTAAAAAACATTGACACATTTAATTTGAAGGGGTGTGGAGAGAACTGGGAGATGAAGCACTATAACACAATACTCTGTGAAGCATATCCAGGAAAAGTTATCCTGACTTAAAGGGGTACTCCGGTGGAAAACTATTTGCCAGAAAGTTAGGGTGCATTCACACCACGATTTAGTTATACAGGGACCGGATCTGGCGGGGGAGAGTGAAATCCGGCGCTCCCGTATCCCAGCAAGACCTGGCCCCCATCTCATTCATATGAATGAGCCGACCGGAGTCAAAAAGTGACTCTGGTCGGCTCATTTTTGCCCCGTATCTGGTTTTCTGACTGTACTGAAAACCGTGGTATACTGCGGTTTTCAGTCCGGTCAGAAAACCGGATATGGGGCAAAAAATTAGCCGACCAGAGTCACTGTTTGACTCCGGTCGGCTCATTCAAATGAATGAGAAGGGGGCCGGGTCCGGCTGGGATAACGACGGTTTTCACTTCCCCCAAATGGATCCTGTCCCCGTATAGCTAAAACCTGATGTGAATGCGCCCTATAACAGATTTGTAAATTAGTTCTATTTAAAAATCTTAATCCTTCCAGTATTTATCAGCTGCTGTATGCTCCACAGGAAGTTCTTTCCTTTTTGAATTTCTTTTCTGTCTGACCACAGTGCTCTCTGCTGACATCTCTGTCTATTTCAGGAACTATCCAGAGTAGGAGCAAATCCCCATAGCAAACCTGTCCTGCTCTGGACAGTTCCTGGACATGGACAGAGGTGTCAGCAGAGAGCACTGTGGTCAGTTGATTAAAAAACAAAACATGTTTTCCAGTGAAGTACCCCTTTAACAGGTTGATACTGGTCTGACCAGAGATCTATAGAAAATATTTAGTGTGAAGACAGCAAGGTCCTTGTACAGCTTTACCTTGCATTGCATCGGGATTGACCTTACCGAAGACAGGACTAGTGACAATTGAGCCTAACCTTAGAAGGTATGCCTGACATTAGCTATACCTATTTGTATTAAAAGAGAAAAAAGAGGGACCGTGCCTCATGTATTACCCAAGACACAGGGTGGAATAAGAGGTGGAACAAGGCACCAGCCTTTCGGTTGGCCGCTCACCTTATGGTGGATAAAATGTGCTTATCACCCCTGGATAGGGGTACAGTTGGAAGCTTGATCGGAATGAACTGCAAAGCCTATTGGGTCACAGGGTTGGGGAACCCAATCCTGTTCAATGAAGTGGATATAGAGAGCAAATAGGACCTATACATCAGACACTGTTCCAATTTCCAAGATAGAATAATCGTAGCCAAAGCAATGTGGCGGTTAAAGTGCCAGCAGACACTATGTTTATTAAGTAAGAACCAATGACGCGTTTCGGAGGTGGAACCCTCCTTCCTTAGATTGGCATCGCCAATTGATGCCAATCTGAGGAAGGAGGGTTCCACCTTCGAAACACGTCATTGGTTCTTACTTAATAAACATAGTGCGTGCTGGCACTTTAACCGCCACATTGCTTTGGCTACGATTATTCTATCTTGGAAATTGGAACAGCGCCTGATGCATGGGTCGTATTTGCTCTCTATATCCATTAGCTATACCTAGGCACAACGATTTTGAGTTCCCTCAGGAAAACAGAAATGTGTCAGGAACTTAGGGACTGACATGTGCTCCAGACTGAAGAACTGAACTAGAAAGATTAAGTTCCACCTCTTCTTCCAGGCTAGGAGGTGGAGATGGGACAAGCTCCTGCACTCATTGGCTAGGAGTGACTAGTGACTAGATTCTGGTTCAACTGAACATGAAAAGGCAGTGCAAAATGAAATTGTTGACCCTCTGCACGCATGTGCTTATTACTGAAGAATTGAACTAGAAAGACTAAAGGGGTACTCTGCCCCTAGACATCTTAAGGATAGACGATAAGTTGTCTGATTGCGGGGGTCCCTCAGCTAGGACCCCCCACGATCTCTGTGCTGCACCTGGCATTCATTTAGGATGTTGAGTGCAGGCGGCAGGGGTCATGATGTCACGGCCAAGCCCCTCATGACATCATGCCATACCCCTTCAATGCAAGTTTTTTAGAGAGGGGGCATGGCGGTCACCACGCCCTCTCTCATAGACTTGCATTGAGGGGGCGTGGTGTGATGTCATGAGGGGCATGGTCATGATGTCACAACCCCCCCGCCACTCGTTCCAAGCGTTTGGAACAAAATGTTCCGAACGCTGGGGCAGCAGAGTACCCCTTTAAGTTCCCCCTCTTCTCCCAGGCTAGTAGGTGGAGATGGGACAAGCTCCACACTGATTGGCTAGGAGTCCAATGTTTGACTAGATTCTGGTTCAAATGTACATGAAAAGAATTATTGACCCTTTGCATGCTATAGAATGCAGGCAGTCTATAAAGACGCACATGCAATATGGAACACATAGTCACCTAGACCTTCAGCACCTGAAATACACACTTCATTGTCCAGCAAACCTTTTAATACTTCAGCCACCTGACTAGTCTCAGATTAGCAGCTGGTACAGCTCATGCCGGGCCACCACAGTGGAGGTCACATGGAAGGGTAGGGCACAACCAAAAATGTTGTTCCCTACTAAGGACTGACTGCATACATTATTATTATTTTTTTTGTGACATTGCATGTCCTCTTGTGGGTTCTCACATGGTTTGCATTTAACCCTTTGGAGCCCAGACAAGGCCGGGTTCTTCTTCTTACAGGGAGAAGCTAAATGTATCTTGCATGTGTTTATGTGGGGGAAGTGATAAGAAAACAATACAGCGTTATCTCCACCGCACCGTGTCCAGAGCGCAGATGACAGGATGCGACCTCTCCGGCACATCCTCTATTTTTTACTATTTCAATCTTGCAGATAAAGATTGAAGACCAGAATAGCTCCTAACCTCGTGTTATTTGTCTGTATAAGACAAGTCATGGCCCCTGCTCTCCCAGCTCATCCCTGCTTGGTCTCTAGTATGCATATAGTGAGACCTCTTTGAGATGTCCACCCGCAATTAGACAAAAAAAATGGGGGGGGGGGGGGGGTCTACTCGGGTGGCCTTAGAAATGAGGAACTGAAAATGTGCTCTGGTTAAAGGTGGTTTTCTTAAAAAGGTGTGTGGTGAGGGTGTGATGAGGGCAGATGGAATTACCCTAGGGGCAGATGTCATTAGCCCCTTGTGTTTGTGACACCAGGGCGTGGTTTATCCTCAATACCACCCGAAGGTATACTGCTGGATCCTGGGCTAGGCACGGGGGCATTAATGTCTCCGATGCCAAGTTACGGAACAACGGCAGCTTTACTGAGGTTAGACAGGTGTAACAGTCTTAACAGTTTTGCCAGACTCAAGGTGGTGACCAATGACTTCAGAGACCTCAGGGCTCGCTGGGACTTGTAGTGGACTTGGACAATTTGCTGCAGGACCACGCTGACTAGACACAGATTTATCTTGACTGACTTGACTGGGACTGACTAGACAGACTTTACCCTGTTTGTAGCTTACCAGGTTTTGACGTTCCCCTGTGGGGTAGTGGACTTTTGGATGCCTGGCTGTGTGGTCGGCTTCAGGCCTCCTCAGGACACCAGACACTCTCTCGGGACTTGACCTCATTGTACTCAGCAAAGACTTGGACTAAGAGACTGAACTAGCTCCACCCAGGGTTTATATGGGGGAGACTCTGGAGGGGTCCCATAGGTCACCCTGTAGGTCACATGGTCACTGGTACCTTCCATGGTTACAACACATGACAACAGTATTTGAAGGTACATAACACTATAAACACTTTACATTCATTATCATAGGCAATTAACACTATTCACGGGACATAGGTACAGAGGGGCCCAGGGGTCACTGAATAGAGTCCGCCTGACAGGGCAGCAAGGGTACAGGGGTGCAACTCCTGTACTGGGCCACCACAGGTGATCTTTTGGAGAGCTTTCCCTGAATATAAGGCATTGGGACTATATATTCTCTAGAGCAGTAGTCTTGAAACTATGAAACTCCAGCTGTTGCAAAACTACAACTCCCAGCGTGCCCAGAGAGCCAACAGACAACCTATTGTTATCAATGACAGACATGTAATACCTTATTTCTCCTGTGGGGGCACTGTAGGGAAACTGAATACTTACTGCCAGATACCTACAGCTCATTAATGGGGGCAGTTTTTCCCCCCAAAACTGAACACTTACTGCCAGATACCTACAGCTCATTAATGGGGGCAGTTTTTTTCCCCAAAACTGAACACTTACTGCCAGATACCTACAGCTCATTGCTCAGGGCAAGTTTTCACAACCAGAGTGCCGCCAGCTGTTGCAAAACTACAACTCCCAGAATGCCCGGACACCCAACAGACAACCCATTGATTTCAGTGACAGACATGTAATATTTAATTTCTCCTGTGGGGGTGCTTCAGGGAAACTGACCACTTATTGCCAGATACCTACAGCTCATCGCTCGGGGGAGGTTTTCCCACTCAGGGTGCCTCCAGCTGTTGCAAAACTACAACTCCCAGCATGCCCGGACAGCCGTTGGCAACTGCTGGAGGTCTATAGTTTGGAGACCACTGCTCTAGAGAGTAAAGAGTGCAATATAAACTGTAGTGCTACTTGGTCCTCTAGGTGGCGCTCTCCTTATTCACATGCTATATTGTTTGTCTTCTATTGATCTGACTAGTGGCTGTATAGCAAGTGAATATGTTTTCTGTTGCTGCAAAAATATTTTGCCTGAAAATAAAAAAAATACCTGACACCTACATGCCGGCTCCACCACGGCCTCCGTTGTCCAACGTGCTCGCCCCCCACTGATACAGCGCTTCCTGGGGGTATCTCAACACACAGGAATTCTACAAAGACTTCTGGTCAGTGCCACTAGGGGGCACTGTATTAGCAGTATTGTTTATTGGGAGCTCTCTGCTGATATTGTTTAACAGAGGGCACAAATAATTTTTAAGGGCACAGGCTTACTTAAAAATGTATTAAAAAAAAAAAAAAAGATACCTACCTACCCACTTCTCCAATGGGGAAGGTTACTGTTGCTGGCAGCATAGACATAGTCTTCTGCAAAGACGTCTGGTAGGTGCCACTAGAGGGCGCTATGTTGGCAGTATTGCTTTTAGGCTACCTTTGAACCCCCTATAGCTACTTATTTGTGTACACCAGTGTTTTCCAACCAGGAAGCCTCCAGCTGTTGCAAAACTTCAACTCCCAGCGTCCCGGCATGCTGGGAGTTGTAGTTTTGCAACAGCTGGGGGCAACCTGGTTGGGAAACAGAGGTGTATCGGTGTATAAGGTACCTCTACCTTAGTACGCAAGATGGTCCTTTTTTGGATGGAGCTGGTGAGTAGTGTTGAGCACGAATATTTGTAATGCAAATTTTTATTGCAAATCGCAAATATTAAAAATATAGTGCTATATGTTCGTAAAGATGAATATTCTTTTTTTGTGTGTTTTTTCTAATTTTTTTGCGAATTTATATGCAAAAAAAGTGAACAAACATGGCGAATATGCAAATTTTGCTAACATAGGATGAATAATAAGCACGAATATTGTAAAAAAAAAAAAGGAGTATTATAAGGTAAAACTCGCAGAACTCCATCTTTTAGGACAACTTTTTTGGTTTCAATTTGTTTGCATTTTTTTGATGCGCCATTTCATTTCCGCTACTACATGAAAAGTAGTCCAGAATGGTCATGGTTTGTATGTGCGTATGCAGTGGTCGTGTTAGGTTATTACGTGCACAATAAATCTTTTCTCCCCTGGACACCCCGTCCCCTTTTTCTGCCCTCTCACTAACTAGTCTCTGCACCTGCCTGCCAGAAAGTTAAATCATACTTTACCATGGTGATGATCAGGTGGCAGAATGTTTAAAACTCCCGGGCAATCTCCGCAGTCTGAGAGTAACGCCTTCAAGTGTTGTAACGGAATTCCCATAGACTTTCTAATTGATAATTAAATAATTAAAAAACATACAGCAGCTAAGTGACATCTGCTACTACCTTTCATGTCTCCAATATGGCTGCCTCACCAAACAGATAATCTCTTCAGGAGACTGGAAAAGCTGGGAGAGTACTGTGAGCCTTTGCGCGCCACTCAGCCTTGCCAGTATGCTAAAGAGAATTTGCCCTGCTAAAACAGCCCTATTGGAGCTCTACAGGAGACTTGGAAAGCTGGGTGGTATTCATAGTGTGTGCCACCCAGCTTTTCCAGTCTCCTGAAGCCCCAGCAGTGATAGACTGCTTGTCCTGTCTGCCTCCATGACTTTGACTTCTCTCCTCTCTCACTTTATTTCAGCCTGCAATATATATTTTCTCCCCTTCCCACCCCGGTCCCCTCTCTCTGCCCCCACACTAACAATTTCTGCATCTGCCTACCAGACAGTTAAATAATACTTTACCATGACCTTGGTCCGGTGGCAGGATGTTTACAATGCCTGGGCAATCTCCACAGTCTTACAGAAATATTAGTATTTTCCTGTTTTGTTACGACTTTAGTGACAACAGGAAGTGCAGCCATATTTGTTGTCATGATTGAATGATCACTTTGTGTTTAATAGAACCAATATAGCTGCATTTCCTGTTGGAACAAAACAAAACAACAAAACAAATAAAAACAAAAAACAAAATGGCTATTACAAAAGAGCAGAACATTTATAATAGTTATCTATAAAGCTTGAGGAACTGTTCCATATATTCATCACCAACAGAGAGAGACTTTGGTTGCAGTACGCTTCCCCCGGGCCCTATGGTAGGTGAAGGGCCCCTCTATGGTATGTACAGTTTTTATACCATGACTATGGCTTTAAACGACTATTCTGGTCATTTCTGAGGCTGGAAAATTACTAGGCTGCAATAATGTCATAAGTGCTTTCATTTTTGGGAAATAACTCCCTCTCTATCTGCAGCCTTGTAGGCCGGGGGATGGGAGGCCAGAAAATGTGTCTCGGCTCTGATAACTTTCTTATCACCCGGGTTATTAATTATAGCTTCCCACATTTCTCCAGAAATACCCAGGAGCCTTGGCTTCTGGTCTCTAAGATAATCACAATCACAGCTACAAATACAGAGAAACCTCTCCAAAAGGCCACCATTATATGGAGACCACCCCTGTGAGGAGACCACCCCTGTGAGGAGACCACCCTATGAGGAGACCACCCTTATGAGGAGACCACCCTATGAGGAGACCACCCCAACGAGGAGACCACCCTATGAGGAGACCAATCTATGAGGAGACCACCCCTATGGGGAGATCAATCTATGAGGAGACCACCCCTATGAGGAGACCCCCCTATGAGGAGACCACCCCTATGGGGAGACCACCCTATGAGGAGACCACCCTATGAGGAGACCAATCTATGAGGAGACCACCCTATGAGGAGACCACCCCTAGGGGGAGACCACCCTATGAGTAGACCACCCTATGAGTAGACCAATCTATGAGGAGACCACCCTATGAGGAGACCCCCCTATGAGGAGACCACCCCTATGGGGAGACCACCCTATGAGGAGACCAATCTATGAGGAGACCACCCCTATGGGGAGACCACCCTATGAGGAGATCAATCTATGAGGAGACCACCCCTATGAGGAGACCCCCCTATGAGGAGACCACCCCTATGGGGAGACCACCCTATGAGGAGATCAATCTATGAGGAGACCACCCCTATGAGGAGACCCCCCTATGAGGAGACCACCCCTATGGGGAGACCACCCTATGAGGAGACCACCCCTATGTGGAGACTACCCTATGAGTAGACCACCCTATGAGTAGACCAATCTATGAGGAGACCACCCCTATGGGAGACCACCCCTATGGGAGACCTCCCCGTTATCCAGGCCAGATTTCGGTGTGAAAAATTTTCCGTCCACTGTTCGTTCATTAACTCTGAGAAAACAAAAGACCACTTTTCTATGCAATCTCATGTGGTCTATGTTTAGTAGGGAAAGAGAATACAATATAAAGTATATTACTAATACAAAACATGGGGCTTCCCTCAAAAATACCAACTTTCTCCTCTTTTATCTTACTAAAGAATTAGGGTTAAACACCACTTAGTATATAGTGCCAAATAACACTACAAATAATGCTATATAGTTCACACAATATTCTACCATATAGTGCCAAATAACAGTACCAATAGTGCTATATAGTTCCCACAAAATGCTACCGTAAAGTGCCAAATAACAGTACCAATAGTGCTATATACTGTAGTTTCCACAACATGCTACTATATAGTGCCAAATAACAGTACCAATAGTGCTATATAGTTCAAACAATATGTTAGTGTATAACAGAACCAATAGAGCTATACAGTTCCCACAATATGCGACCATATTATGGCAAATAACAATACTAAAAGTGCTATATAGTTCCCCGCAATATGTTGCCATATAGTGGCAAATAACAGCATCAATGGTGCTATATGGTTCTTACAATATGCTACTATATAGTGCCAAGTAACATACACCATTGTTATACATTGACTTTTGTATAATGTAGTGCAATCATGTAGAGAGTAATACCAATAAAATAGTCCCATCCCATAAGGTGCTTACAGTACACTCTTTAAGCCTACATTATACTGCCATATAATTCCCATTAAAAGTACTAAAGTAAGTTAATTGGGAGCTCTCTGCTGATATTGTTTAACAGGGGGCACTAATAATTTCTAAGGGCACAGGCTTACTTAAAAATGTATTTAAAAAAAAAGATACCTACCTACCCACTTCTCCGATGGGGAAGGTTACTGTTGCTGGCAAAATAGACAGTCTTCTGCAAAGACGTCTGGTAGGTGCCACTAGAGGGCGCCATGTTGGCAGTATTGCTTTTAGGGGATACTACCTTTGAGCCCCCTATAGCTACATATTTGTGTATACCAGTGTTTTCCAACCAGGAAGCATCCAGATGTTGCAAAACTACAACTCCCAATGGCTGTCCAGGCATGCTGGGAGTTGTACTTTTGCAACAGCTGGGGGCAACCTGATTGGGAAACACAGGTGTATCGGTGTATAAAGTACCTCTACCTTAGTACTCAAGATGGTTCTTTTTGAGTATTATAAAGGTAAAACTACACAGAACTCCATCTTTTAAGACAACTTTTTTGGTTTCAGTTTGTTTGCATTTTTTTTAATGCACCATTTCAATTTCATTTCCGCTACTACATGAAAAGTAGTCCAGAATGATCATGGTTTGTATGTGCGTATGCAGTGGTCATGTTAGGTTATTACGTGCACAATAAATCTTTTCTCCCCTGGACGCCCCGTCCCCTTCCTCTGCCCTCTCACTAACTAGTCTCTGCACCTGCCTGCCAGACAGTTAAATCATACTTTACCATGGTGATGATCAGGTGACAGAATGTTTACAACTCCCGGGCAACCTCCGCAGTCTGAGAGTAACACCTTCAGGTGATGAAATGGATTTCCCATAGACTTGCTAATTGATAATTAAATTAATGCAATTTCTGGACATACAGCAGCTAAGTGCCTTCCCAGCACTAGTGCCATTTTAGTCTGGTGGGAGTCGTATTGGTCAAACCTTCCACTCGAATGGACATCAGTAGCATTAGATTGGCAGATGAGACTATGAGGGGTCCGGAATGACTCTTTGGCAGGAGACAGTCATGGCCGTAAATGTTGGCACCCCTGAAATTTTTCTAGAATATGAAGTATTTCTCACAGAAAAGGATTGCAGTAACATGTTTTCCTATACACATGTTTATTCCCTTTGTGTGTATTGGAACTAAACCAAAAAAGGGAGGAAAAAAAGCAAATTGGACATAATGTCACCAAACTCCAAAAATAGTCTGGACAAAATTATTGGCACCCTTATAAAATTGTGGAAAAATATGATTAAAGGAGCATCAAATGCTTGAAACAAACTCACCTGGGGCAAGTAACAGGTGTGGGCAAAATAAAAATCACATCTGAAAGCAGATTAAAAGGAGAGAAGTTCACTTAGTCTTTGCATTGTGTGTCTGTGTGTGTGTCACACTAAGCATGGACAACAGAAAGAGGAGTAGAGAACTGTCTGATGACTTGAAAAGCAAAACTGTGGAAATATATCAACAATCTCACAGTTACAAGTCCATCTCCAGAGATCTAGATTTGCCTTTGTCCACAGTGCGCAACATTATCAGGAAGTTTGCAATCCATGGCACTGTAACTAATCTCCCTGGGCATGGATGGAAGAGAAAACTGATGAAAGGTATCAACACAGGATAGTCCAGATGGTGGATAAGCAGCCCCAAACAAGTTCCAAAGATATTCAAGCTGTCCTGCAGGCTCAGGGAACATCAGTGTAAGCGCAAACTATCAGTTGACATTTAAATGAAATGAAATGCTATGGCAGGAGACCCAGGAGGACCCCACTATGGAGGAGACCCCGGAGGACCCCACTATGGAGGAGACCCAGGAGGACCCCACTATGGAGGAGACCCGGGAGGACCCCACTGCTGACACAGAGACATAAAAAAAGTAAGACTACATTTTGTCAAAATGAACCTGAGTAAGCCAAAATCCTTCTGGGAAAAAGTCTTGTGGACACATGAGACCAAGATAGAGCTTTTTGGTAAAGCCCATCATTCTACTGTTTACTGAAAATGGAATGAGGCCTACAAAGAAAAGAACACGGTACCTACAGTGAAATATGGTGGAGGTCAATTATGTTTTTGGGTTGTTTTGCTGCCTCTGGCACTGGGGGCCTTGAATGTGTACAAGGCATCATGAAATCTGAGGATTACCAACGGATTTTGGGTCGCACTGTACAGCCCAGTGTCAGAAAGCTGGGTTTGCGTCCAAGATCTTGGATCTTCCAGCAGGACAATGACCTCAAACATACATCAAAAGACCCCCAGAAATGGATGGCAACAAAGCGCTGGAGAGTTCTGAAGTGGCAGCAATGAGTCCAGATCTAAATCCCATTGAACACCTGTGGAGAGATCTTAAAATTGCTGTTGGGAAAAGGCGCCTTCCAATAAGAGAGACCTGGAGCAGTTTGTAAAGAAAGAGTGGTCCAACATTCCGGCTGAGAGGTGTAAGAAGCTTATTGATGGTTATAGGAAGCATCTGATTTCAGTTATTTTTTCCAAAGGGTGTGCAACCAAATATTAAGTTAAGGGTACCAATAATTTTGTCCAGCCCATTTTTGGAGTTTGGTGACATTATGTCCAATTTGCTTTTTTTCCCCTCCTTTTTTGGTTTAGTTCCAATACACACAAAGGCAATAAACATGTGTATAGCAAAACACGTGTTACTGCTGTCACGATGCCGGCTGGCAGGTAGTGGATCCTCTGTGCCAGAGAGGGATTGGCGAGGACCGCGCCAGTGGACCGGTTCTAAGTCACTACTGGTTTTCACCAGAGCCCGCCGCAAAGCGGGATGGTCTTGCTGCGGCGGTAGTGACCAGGTCGTATCCACTAGCAACGGCTCACCTCTCTGACTGCTGAAGATTGGCGCGGTACAAGGGAGTAGACAGAAGCAAGGTCGGACGTAGCAGAAGGTCGGGGGCAGGCGGCAAGGTTCGTAGTCAGGGTGGATAGCAGAAGTTCTGGTACACAGGCTTTAGACACACAAAACGCTTTCACTAGGCACAAGGGCAACAAGATCCGGCAAGGGAGTGCAAGGGAGGAGACCAGATATAGCCAGGGAGCAGGTGGAAGCCAATTAAGCTAATTGGGCCAGGCACCAATCATTGGTGCACTGGCCCTTTAAGTCTCAGGGAGCTGGCGCGCGCGCGCCCTAGAGAGCGGAGCCGCGCGCGCCAGCACATGACAGCAGGGGACGGGAACGGGTAAGTGACCTGGGATGCGATTCGCGAGCGGGCGCGTCCCGCTGTGCGAATCGCATCCCCAACGGCCATGACAGTGCAGCGCTCCCGGTCAGCGGGACCGACCGGGGAGCTGCAGGGAGAAAGACGCCGTGAGCGCTCCGGGGAGGAGCGGGGACCCGGAGCGCTAGGCGTAACAGTACCCCCCCCCCTTAGGTCTCCCCTTTTTTTTGTCCGGTGACTACCTCCCCTGGGATGAGGACACCGGGAAGGAATGGATGGTTTCCTCAATGGCAGGCAGTACAGCAGGAGTAGGGATGGGGAGGGAGGGCAGAGGGTGAAGCTTGGCACGGGGCAGGGAGACACAAGGACGGGAGCCATGAGGGGACACAGAGGCTTGCCTGATGGGACTGGGAGGGGGGGAGAGGCATTTCCTGTGGCAGGCAGAGTCCCTAACGACCTTAGGGGGACCGGATACAGGAGGAACCACAGGGTCACGGCAGGGAGTACAGGGAACTGGTTTAAGGCAGTCCTTGGAACAAGAGGGACCCCAACTCTTGATCTCCCCAGTGGACCAATCCAGGGTTGGGGAATGGTGCTGAAGCCAGGGTAGTCCAAGGAGAATTTCGGAAGTGCAATTGGGAAGGACCAAAAACTCAACTTTCTCGTGATGAGGTCCGATGCACATTAGGAGGGGCTCCGTGCGGTAACGCACGGTGCAATCCAACCTGGCTCCGTTGACCGCGGAAATGTGGAGTGGCTTGACAAGACGGGTCACCGGAATGCGGAATTTATTCACCAAGGACTCCCGAATAAAATTCCCAGAGGCACCAGAGTCCAGGCAGGCCACGGCTGAGAGGGAAGAGCTGGCTGAAGTAGAAATCTGTACAGGCACCGTGAGACGTGGAGAAGCCGACTTAGCATCAAGAGACGCCACACCCACGAGAGCTGGGTGCGAGCGTGCGTTTCCCAGACGTGGAGGACGGATAGGGCAATCCACCAAAAAATGTTCGGTACTGGCACAGTACAGACAAAGATTCTCTTCCTTACGGCGATTCCTCTCTTCCAGGGTCAGGCGAGACCGATCCACTTGCATGGCCTCCTCGGCGGGAGGCCTAGGCGCAGATTGCAATGGAGACTGTGGGAGAGGTGTCCAGAGATCTAAGTCTTTTTCCTGGCGGAGCTCTTGATGCCTCTCAGAAAAACGCATGTCAATGCGAGTGGCTAGATGAATGAGTTCATGCAGGTTAGCAGGAGTTTCTCGTGCGGCCAGAACATCTTTAATGTTGCTGGATAGGCCTTTTTTAAAGGTCGCGCAGAGGGCCTCATTATTCCAGGATAGTTCAGAAGCAAGAGTACGGAATTGTATGGCGTACTCGCCAACGGAAGAATTACCCTGGACCAGGTTCAGCAGGGCAGTCTCAGCAGAAGAGGCTCGGGCAGGTTCCTCAAAGACACTTCGAATTTCCGAGAAGAAGGAGTGTACAGAGGCAGTGACGGGGTCATTGCGGTCCCAGAGCGGTGTGGCCCATGACAGGGCTTTTCCAGACAGAAGGCTGACTACGAAAGCCACCTTAGACCTTTCAGTAGGAAACTGGTCCGACATCATCTCCAAGTGCAGGGAACATTGCGAAAGAAAGCCACGGCAAAACTTAGAGTCCCCATTAAATTTGTCCGGCAAGGACAGGCGGAGGCTAGGAGTGGCCACTCGCTGCGGAGGAGGTGCAGGAGCTGGCGGAGGAGATGATTGCTGATGAAGTTGCGACTGAAGTTGGTGCACAATGGTGGACACTTCCGACATCTGGTGGGTTAGATGGGCGATCTGTCGGGCTTGCTGGGCGACCACCGTGGTGATATCAGAGGCAACTGGCAGGGGAACCTCAGCGGGATCCATGGCCGGATCTACTGTCACGATGCCGGCTGGCAGGTAGTGGATCCTCTGTGCCAGAGAGGGATTGGCGAGGACCGCGCCAGTGGACCGGTTCTAAGTCACTACTGGTTTTCACCAGAGCCCGCCGCAAAGCGGGATGGTCTTGCTGCGGCGGTAGTGACCAGGTCGTATCCACTAGCAACGGCTCACCTCTCTGACTGCTGAAGATTGGCGCGGTACAAGGGAGTAGACAGAAGCAAGGTCGGACGTAGCAGAAGGTCGGGGGCAGGCGGCAAGGTTCGTAGTCAGGGTGGATAGCAGAAGTTCTGGTACACAGGCTTTAGACACACAAAACGCTTTCACTAGGCACAAGGGCAACAAGATCCGGCAAGGGAGTGCAAGGGAGGAGACCAGATATAGCCAGGGAGCAGGTGGAAGCCAATTAAGCTAATTTGGCCAGGCACCAATCATTGGTGCACTGACCCTTTAAGTCTCAGGGAGCTGGCGCGCGCGCGCCCTAGAGAGCGGAGCCGCGCGCGCCAGCACATGACAGCAGGGGACGGGAACGGGTAAGTGACCTGGGATGCGATTCGCGAGCGGGCGCGTCCCGCTGTGCGAATCGCATCCCCAACGGCCATGACAGTGCAGCGCTCCCGGTCAGCGGGACCGACCGGGGAGCTGCAGGGAGAAAGACGCCGTGAGCGCTCCGGGGAGGAGTGGGGACCCGGAGCGCTAGGCGTAACAACTGCAATCCTTTTCTGTGAAAAATACTTCATTTTCTAGAAAAATTTCAGGGGTGCCAACATTTACGGCCATGACTGTATAGACAATTTTGAAGATGATCATATCAATATACTCTATTAAAGAGGTTATCCAAAGGTCAAAAGTTATCCTCAAAAGTTATTTGACCCCCCAAATGGATCGTCTAGAATGGGGATAGGGAATACATTTTTATTTTGGGATATCCCCTCATATAGATGTTATAAAGAGAGGCCGTGGGGATCAGCTAATCACCCTATTGGGCCCAATCTACAGGGGCTTGTCTGTCATAATATTACTTGTAAGCTGGCTAGACATATTCAACAGCTTTTTCTCCCCCCCATACACATGCTGGAGGGGGATGGAAACCACTAATAGACTTCTCTGGTGTTGGCAAAAGGATTGGGCAATCTGCAAAATGAGTTGGTAGGCTTCCATACACATAGATGGTTGTCCAATCTTCAGGACTGCCCAACCTCTCCCATTGGTGGAGACAAACTGATCCAAAAGACCATTTTTGGACCCCAGCACTGTATCCAATTGAGTAGCACTGAAAGTAATTCTTTATTCGTAGAGTATAAAGTATAATGACTGACAGCTAGGCCCTCCTAGACCTTCCTCGTGGGTCTCCAGTCTTCTGGCTACTCTCTATTGGTGGTCATGGCTTCTTCAAGTCTAAAACTAATGCCATGCCTAACCAAACAAAAACATTTGTAAAAAGTCAGGATGTCTCATACAAATTTTTACGTCTCAGTACGAGTGCCAATACTTTTTTTTTTTATTAGTGCTCACCGATGACAATCACAGATGACAATTACTAATACTTTCTTTTTCATGTCATGTGACAACAGAAATAGTTAGGTAGCCAGGTAGGTGGGGAAACTCCTATTAGGTTGTTGCCCAGAATGAGTAGTCACCCTGATTAGGTACCGTCCAAAAGAAAAAATTTAAAATCCCCTTCACCTTACCTCCGCTCCTGCACTGGTGCCTCTACATCCGTTACCCTCTTAGTGGTGCAGGACCTTCTCCTGTAAGCCAGGATGCTGCAGGACCTGCTACATGAGGAAATGATATAATTTCAGGTCCTGCACGACTCCGGATAATGGAGCAAACGATGAAGAGGCATGAGCACGGAAGAGTATGGAAGGTGAGTGGGATTTATTTTTATTTTTATCAGGGATATTTCCATGAGTACAAGTACTGGTGCAAATGTCTGGTATCTGCGCCGATAGTGATCAGTGTCAGGACATCCCTAGTGAAAAGTAAGTGCCACACACACAGTTCAATGTTCTTATAAAACCTAGGACAGCATGATGAATAATGAATATTAAGCATAAAATGACACATAAAATGTTGCCGTTTGGAACACAAAACATGTTCTTATCCTCCAGGGAGAGGCTACAATAAACTGAGGCAAAAAGTTGGCTGGCGATTCCAAGCATCTGTATCCTGCCTGAACTCACATATCACCGAACATTGCCTTGTGTCACACCTGCCTGAGCAGACATGGGCAAATGACATTTACAACAAAAAAAATTATATATACATATCTTCTAGCACGTATCATCAAGAAAAACATCATTGTTTTCAAGCTCTCTTATCTCGGTTCTCCCAAATATCCTGTTTCTTAGAGTAACATAGGCCAGCACCAATAGGACTCTCTTCCTGTCATTGCCTGACTTCATTTCCCGAAGCTCGCACAATCTCATCCGCTCCAAACAACACCATCAAATTCTACCTTCTGGTCCGAGCGAGGCAAAAAAAATCTATTTTACCTTTTATAACAATCAATAAAACTGATCAGCAGGATGGCAAGTACGATCAAGGTGAGGCCAGTCTGTTCTCCCGCTAGACATGCTTTGGTTTGGCAACTTTTTGGTTTATTATTTTTTGCTTTTTGAGGGTTTTGTTTTGCTTTTTTTTTTTATCAGGAGAGATAAGTTTGGGTTGGGCAAGAAACACCCCCACTGCCACAATAGAAGGCAACAAGATTTCCTTTGCAACGCTTAGTAAATTTCCTTTTTCCTATTTCAACCATCCGCAAGCTTTAAAAACGTGAATCTCTGCAAAAAAATTGTATTTACTGTATTTTTTTATTTCGCGATTCAGCCTGGGGGAATCCTGTGCTCTGTTTTGTTTTTTGTTGTTTTTTAATTTTTTTTTAATCAATTTAGGTTTTGGGTTTTCAAATTTTGTTTCTTCTTCTTCTTCTACATTTGATATGCAGGAATTGTGATTTTGCGGTGAATTGTGGACTCCAATTTTGGAATTTTTCTTTTTCACTGAAACGGGAAAACATTTTTTTTAATCTAACATTTTTATAACATTTTTATTCAGTTCATTTTAGGTGATATTTTATAGTTTGGAATGAATATATTTTATGGGATAAGTCCAAGGCTGTGTTTAGTATGACTTTGTACCGGGATTGTTTTGTGTTTTTATTTTTTTATTTTTATATGTGTTAAGTATGTGTGCTGACATAAAACTTATGCTTCAATTTGCTAATAATATTACAGTTATGATTTTATTTATATAATAGTGATATGTTTTGTATATATACATGTATATATATTTTTTTTTTTATTATTATTATTATGTATTTTATTGTTTTATTGTTTTTAGATTTTTTTTTACTTTACTTTATCTAAAGATGTAGTATGACTTGTTATATGACATGTATATATTTTAGAAAAACACTCTCATGATACATGATGTACTAGTTAAGGTGAGTTGCACACACCTATATACACCTAGTTTTTATGTATTTGAGTATAATGCCGCAAAAGAATGATACTTTTTGTTCATTTATCCACTAACAACATGTAGTGTGAATTTTTCCGGAACAGTGAAGCCCGGGGAGCATTTTATTTATATCACTACTCAGTGCCTGGTCTGGCTTGATAAGACTTACATTGTTTTGTTAACAGGAGACTGTGGAAAATGAAAAAAAAAAAAAGTGTTTTGCGGGAGTCACAAAAAGGGTATTTAGAAATAGCCATTAACTAGCGAAACTTCTCAAATGTTAAAAGATAAAGGATATTTAGAAATAGGCATTAACTAGTCAAAAAAACTGTGAAAAAAGTGGTTCTTAACATAGGTTAATTTGAGATTGTTGCGAATTTAAAAATAAAATAAATAAAAATAAATAAATAAATAGAATATTCCAAGATTAATAAAATCTCAGATCATTTGATTTTATAAAAATTTAAGGAATAGGTTGGATTTGAGTTCAGAATTTTAAATTCCCTATGTTTTTTACTACACTTTCTAAAACATTTTATTTTATTTTATTTTCAAGACTTTAATATCTTTATAAATTCAAAAAGAGTACTTTAAAAAGAACAAAAAACAAAAACAAAAAAAAAACGCAATATGTACATGTAAACTACATAATGACATCCACATTTTCTTTAAAACATTTCAGGGCTGTGACATTTTTGGTGTTTTATAATTATTTTTTATTATTATTTGTTGCTAATATATGGAATGACATATCAAGGAAATTTTTGTTTTATGGAGGGAAACAATTAATATAGGCTCTAATCACACATGCAGTTTTACATCAGGTTTTTAATGCAGTTTTTTGATCCATTCCCAACTCAGTCTATTTTTCTTTTTTCCTTCTTTTTGATCCAGTATAGAACAACAAAACTTCGGAAAAAAGTTTTTTATGTAGTTTTCTCTTAAGCCAAACCAAAAAGTTGATCTGGAAAAGAGAAGACAGATCTTCTTCCCATTATACTTCTCCTTCCTTTATGATCCACTTCTGGCTTTAGATAAAAACTTACACTAAACTACAATCAAAACCTACACGAGCAAGCTCATACTTGGCATTTTACAATGTTTTTTTGTTGTTGTATTTTTTTGGTATCACACATTTATGCAGTTTTTGCACTAGTTTCTATGCACATTAAACATAACAATAGTCATTAAAAATACAAGTGAAAACTCATTAATAAAAGGCAAGAAAATTAACATTAAAAACGCTAAGTTTTAGCTCCTATAGTTACCGTATTTCCCTGTTCTTCATTGCAATTCATTGCTCAGCACTAGTTTGAGTGAACTTTGGACTTTTTGGATGCCATGAACCCATTGGACTGGTTTTCCATGTGTAGTTTTTGATGCACTTTTAAAAACAATACAATAAGGATTAAAAAAAAAATAATAATTTCCCTAGAACCTTATTCCCATTATGTTTGGGCCATATGTTGGGGATATTCATCAGCATATTGGCAAAAAAGTATTTTACATAGCTAGTCCTGCTCTCAACTGAGAAGTGTGGATACAGTCTAGACAATGCTCTGTGAGCTAAACAGCCTGGACTCCAGACTGACACATTATACATAACTAGTCCTGCTCTCAGCCGAGAAGTTGTGTAGTTCTTTCCAGTCTGACCACAGTTCTCTCTGCTGCCACCTTTGTCCATGTCAGGAACTGTCTAGAGTTTTGCTTTGGGGATATGTTCCTGCTGAGGACAATTCATGATTCAGACAGAGGTGGCAGCAGAGAGCACCATTTCTGAAAGGAAAGACTACATGACTTCCTCCAGGGCATTAGGCAGCTAATACTGGAAGACATGAGGTTTGTTGTTTTTTGTTTTTTAAATTGAAGTAACTGTTGAAGGAAATTTTGTATAACTCCTATGTGTACGCCCTTAAAGGGGGGTACTCCTCTGCCCCAGCATTCTGATAATTTTGTTCCGAATACTAGGTGCCGGCTGCGGGGGTCGTGACGTCATGGCCACGCCCCCTCAATGCCAGTCACAACCCCTGCAGCCCGCGCCCAGCGTTCAGAACAAAATGATCAGAATGCTGGGGCAGTGGAGTACCCCTTTAAGGTTGAAACCAGCAAGTTACTCCGTTACCAAGATATTGGAGGCATGACATGTTCTATAGCAAACTGTTTATCAGCCATAAGTAATGATACAATGAGGAAGGATCCAGCACATCCTCTTTTCCACCTTAATCCCCTCTCATATGGTTCTCCTTGCTTCTTTGACCCTTTAGGTCTGGGGGGAGTGTGGGGAAGTGTTGCGCAGTGTAAACTGCCTTGTTTTCTGTTGAGCAGATGGCGTCTTGGTAAAGTGCTAACTCATGTGTCCCCGTGACATGTTGAGGTTTGTGGTCGCTCTCAGCCCTGTAGTGTTTCATCTGTGCAATTATTGTGAGTGTTGTAACTGACTCACAGACTTCTGACCGCAGTCCTATGTAAGAAGGGGCAGATGGGATGTGTAGAATGCAAGCGATGTGCACAGGAGCGCACCGAGACCACCCGAAAAATACTCTTCATAATATGGAAATTCTCCCCATAAAAGGGGTTGTCCACCTTAGAGAATCCTGATGCTGAATCCTCAGAGATCAGTGATCACATTTGTAGCAAACGATCCATTTCCCTACAGTGCCATCACATGGGGAAATTATGAATTACATGTTGCTTATTGAGCTGTCTTTGTAATGCAAGGGTTCTCTGTGGCTCTCTAGTTGTTCCAAAACCACAACTCCCAGCTGCCACTCTAACAGCATGCTGAGAGTTGTTGTTTTGCAACAGCTGGAGAGATGCAGGTTGGGAAACAGTGATAAAATGCATGGATGTGTTGGGTCCTCCAGAGTGGAAGACACTTTGTGCAGTCACCTTGCAGAGTGGAACAGGGAATAATTGTGATACTACTGGATCTATAGGGCAGGAACAATTCCTAAGTAAGGCCATAGTGGAATTTCACTGTTCCAGGTAAAACCCTCTAAAATATCAAGAGGAACTTCCTCTGCCTGGCGAAAAAGAGGTTTAGGGGCGACAATCCTTCTTTACCATAAGAACTGTGAATTTATGGAGCAGTCTATCTCAGGAACTGCTCACCGCAGGAACGGTTGAGGGCTTCGAACAGACTTAGATACATTCATAACATTAATGTGTATGTAGAAATATAGATTCACATCCCCTCCCCTTTATTCCCCCATACTTCTTCCCTTCATCTCCTTGGTTGAACTTGACGGACATGTGTCTTTTTTCAACTGTACTAACTATGTAACTATGTATTTCAGGCTCTGTATTTTGGCAGCATAATATGGACCTGTGGGTCCCAGCTAAATTGTAGTCTCAAGACCACCTACAAATGGCTTTGCTTTGATGCGCTTGTGCCTAATTTTTTGAACCCATTACTAGAGATGGGTAAACATCCCAAAATTAGTATTGGGAGAATTTGCTCAAATCAGCCATTGAATTCAATTCAGATTCATACAGGATCATACGGCAGGAGTTTCTGCTCCTCTACACAAGTACCATTCACTTGTTGAGGAGCAGAGCAGCATGAAGCATTGCTGGACACTAGTGTTGAGCGGCATAGGCCATATTCGAATTCGCGAATATTCGCGAATATGTGGACGAATATTCGTCATATTCGCGAATATTCGCATATTCTTAATATCCTCGGTTTATTTTCGCATATGCGAATATTTGAGTATGCGAAAATTAACATATGCGAAAATTCGCATATACAAAAGTTAACATCATCGAAAATTCGCATGTGCGAAAATTAGCATATGCAAATTTTCGCATATGCGAAAATTCGCACATCGGTCTCACACAGTAGTATTAGAGCCTTCTTACACCACATAAGCTGGAAGCAGAGAGGGATGATCACTGTGATGTGTACTGTGAAAAAAAATTAAAAAAAAATTAAAAAATATTTATAATTACGAATATATAGCGCTATATTCGCGAATTCGCGAATATGCGATATTCGCGAATAAAATTCGAATTGGGAATATTCGCGAGCAACACTACTGGACACCTCCTGGGGTTCTGTACACAGTGTATGTCTCATTGCTCAGTTTACAGGAGCAGGGACACCACTCTGCCAGGAGTCCCTGCTCCTGTCCATTGCAGTTTGCCCACTGTTTTTAGAAGAAATCCACTCCTTAATAACCCTCTCCAGGGAACCTTTCCTGTATCTTATGTTGCCGAGGGCCTAACATAAGGACAGACACTCTGTTTTCGGCGTGTCTGTCCTGGATGCCGTAGCATGCTGTAGTTCAATTTCTGCCATATGTTTCTATACAGTAAGCTAAATCAGAAGAATCAATTGATTCGTTTGAAATTTAAAAAAATGAGAATAATGGGGACAAGTGATTTCTTCCAAAAACAGCGCCAAACCTGTCCTCAGGTTGTATGTGGTATTGCAGCTCATTTCCGTTGAAGTGAATGGAGCTAAGTTGCAATACCACACACAACCTGAGGACAGGTGTGGCGCTGTTTTGTGGGAGAAATTAGCTCTGCTTTTTGTATTCCTCTACAACCCGCTTGAATAGAACCCATGCATAACAAAATAAGTCTTGTATGTGTAGTATCCCCATATCCGTAACGTGCACTGTAAATAAATGAGACCAGTGGCAAATGATTGGCTGAATATTTTTTTTATTTTTTTTTTTGCTTGTCCTTCCAAGGATTAAAATAATAAAATAATAAAAGTTAAATATATATAAATTACATTTTTCTAGAACATTGAGATTTTATATGGTTAAATTTGTCAATTTCCAAAACTGCTTGGTTATAAAGGGGTTACATGTTTTAATTTATTTATTATTATTTTTTTTTTAAGTAATTTGAGGCTATGTTCACACCTCGGAATTTCTGTGCGGAACTCCACACAGAGTTTCCACATGCAGCAGAGTCCCATTGAATTCAATGGTTTTCTGCTGCGCTGTGCACATGGATGAATTTTCGCGCCAGATGTTTCTGGCATGGAAATTCCGATTTCCATGTCTGCAGAAAGAATGAACCTGTCCATTCTTTCTGTGAACCCTGTATGGAATGCATAGCCGCCTATAAGATGTTGTGAACATAGCCTAAGGGTACGTTCACCCATGCGGATTTTTTAGCGGGTTTTCCACTGCGTATTTGAAAGTGGGCGGGCTCTTCTCGGCTGTCCGCATCCGATTTTCCGCGGCGGAATGTAGACTGCGGAAAATCCGCCGCAAGCCCCATTGAAGTCAGTAGGGACTATGGTGGATTTTCCGCAGCGTAAATTCTGCTGCGGAAAACCTGCAGCGGACAGCTGAGAAGGGCCCGCCCACTTTCAAACACGCAGCGGGAAACCCGCTAAAAAATCCGCACGTGTGAACGTACCCTAAGAGTTTGTAGCCTCTGACAAGCTGTTTTTGTTCCAGGTGTTCCTAGATAGCAAACTGATCACAAACTGGTTTCCCCCAGCTGTTGTAAAACTACAACTCCCAGCATGCCCAGGCATTCTGGGCATGCTGAGAGCTGTAGCGCATGCTGAGAGCTGTAGTTTTGCAACAGCTGGAGGCACACTAGTTGGAAAAATCTGCCACAGCTATCAGCTGTAGGTATCTAACAGCAATAGTTTTGTTTTCCTGCAGTGCCCCCACAGGAGAAATGAAGTATTACATAGCTTACCAATTTTGCTCCCCTAAATGGCGATTCCCCATCTATTTAATTTAATTCTCTAATAGGGGGTATTAGTTATTGAGTTTTGTAATCCAGACCCCCCCCCCACACCTTTTACACTCTCCGGCATGTTTTTCCAGCCTGATCACACCAAAGTGCTACTGCAGCATAAAAGCCAATGATAAAAGGTCTGTAGACAGATACTTCCTCTGTCAATTTCCCATACAGATAGTGAGCCAAATCATGGAGGACTAATACAGGAAACGTTTCCAGTTTCCTGTCTAATAGAATTCTGTCCTCTGCCTTTAACAAAGGTGATCTGGCCTCATGACACAAAAAAGTACCGTATACCCCATGGAGGGTTCCATTGTAGGCCTTTTTTTTTTTTTCCTTTCCATTATGTAACATTTAACCTATAGTGCAACATTATCTTAAAAAAAAAAAAAATGTAATGACCACAAAATATAAATTAATTAATTAATTAATAAATACTAAATGAATATATTAATTAATTAATTAATTAATTAAACAATAAAATAAGTTAAAAACTAACTAAATAAGTAAATAAATAAATAAATAAATAACTATAAAAAAAAAAATAAAAGGCCTTGAATCATTCTCCCCTGTTGTCAAAAAAATATTCTTTTTTTTAGTCTTATTTTCTTTTCATTCACTATTTATTTATTTAATTGATGAATTAATTGATGAATTAATTAATTCATCAATTAATTAATTGATATATTTATTAATGTATTTATTTAATTATTCATATATCTAGTTACTTATTTTATTTACTTATGAATAATGAAAAGGCAGCCAGTACAGTGCCACAGTCTGCCAAGTGACGCAGTGTTACCATCCCCTAGGTCAGTGGTCTCCAAACTGTGGGCCTCTAGATAATGCAAAACTACAACTCCCAGCATGCCCGGACAGCATGACAAACCATTGATTTTAAAGGGGTACTCCGCTGCCTCATCGTATGGAAAAAAAAATTCCGAACGCTTGGAGCGGGAGGCAGGGGTTGTGACGTCAAGGCCACGCCCCTTGTGTCTTCACACCACGCCCCCTCAATGCAAGTCTATGGGAGGGGGCGTGGCGACTGCCACGCCCCCTCCCATAGACTTGCATTGAGGGGGAGTGGTGAAACATCACGAGGGGGCGTTGTCGTGACGTCACAATCCGCGCCGCCAGCACCTAGCGTTCTAAACGAATGCTGGGTGCTGCACAGAGATTGCAGGGGTTCCAGCTGCAGGACCCTCACAATCAGACATCTTATCCCCTATCCTTTGGATAGGGGATAAGGTGTCTAGGGGGCGGAGTACATCTTTAATGACAGACATGTAATACTTCATTTCTCCTGTGGGGGCACTGCAGGGAAACATAAAGGAGTAGTCCAGTGGTGACCCAGTGGTGAACAACTTATCCCCTATCCTAAGTATAGGGGATAAGTTTGAGATCGCGGGGGGTCCGACCGCTGGGGCCCCCTGCGATCTACTGTACGGAGCCCCGACAGCCCGCGGGAAGGGGGCGTGTTGACCTCTGTACGAAGCGGCGGCCGACACGCCCCCTCAATACAACACTATGGCAGAGCCGAAGCGCTGCCTTCGGCAATCTCCGGCTCTGCCATAGCGATGTATTGAGGGGGCGTGTCGGCCGCCGCTTCGTGCGGAGGTCGACACCTGCTATCTGGCCGGAGAGCCTGGCCCCCGTACAGAGAGATCGCAGGGGGCCCCAGCGATCGGACCCCCCGCGATCTCAAACTTATCCCCTATCCTTAAGATAGGGGATAAGTTTTTCACCACTGGACTACCCCTTTAACACTTACTGCTAGATACCTACAGCTAATTGCTGTGGGCAGCTTATCCAATCAGTGTGCCTCCAGCTGTTGCAAAGCTACAAATCCCAGCATGCCCGGACAAATAAATATAATTGCAGATGTCCAGATTCCCCAAAATTTGCAGCTGTGGATTTAAAAATTAAATTGACACAGAATTTACTTGCGTAATTCCCGTATTCCCCTACATTGCCCCCTTGAATGAAACTTCTACTGACTTATGGGGGGGGGGGAATTGATCAAAACCTGTGCAGAGGAAAAGTTGCTGAGTTGCCCATAGCAACCAATCAGATCACTACTTTCATTTTTGAAAAGATCTCTGAGAAATGAAAGAAGTGATCTGATTGGTTGCTATGGGCAACTGGGCAATTTTTCCTCTGTACAGGTTTTGATAAATCTCCCCCCCATGGTCTTTTCGCTGCTCTGTTCACACCGGGGAATTTACAAGAACAAAATAGTGTTGTGGAATGGGTATTCCACCAGAAGATTGAAGCTATGAGGAAGAGTGGTGTAGTTGCCCATAGCAACCAATCAGATCACTACTTTCATTTTTACAGGCAAATTTTGATAAATCTCTTCCAATGTTCCCAGGGCGGAATATCTGCCTGAAATTCCTAGGCAAACGTTCTGAAGACAGAACATGCCGGCACTAGGACCGCTCGCAAATGTGCTGTCAATTCTTCCTACAGAGGCCAAAATCGGAATTTCCACGGCAGATGTTTGAAAATTTTTTCCAGGATTCCGCTGGGAAATTCCTGTGTGACCAAGGACTGAACATGTCCGTTCTCCTAGCGAAATCCACAGTGAAAAAGCCAGCAGAAATTCTGCATTCCCCAAAATTTAAAGCACTTGTCTTTAAATTTTGCGGAATTTGGGCGCAATCCCATTGAATTCAATGGGGAGTGAATTCCAGCAGAATTTTGTGTTGAGAGAACACAAAATTCAGCCAAACTTCTGCCACAATTCCGCTTTGCTAAATGAAATTTGTGTGGAATTGCAGAAATTCCACCGTGTACACATTGTCTTAAAGGGGTACTCCGGTGAAAACCTTTTTTCTTTTAAATCAACTGGTGGCAGAAAGTTAAACATATTTGTAAATTACTTCTATTAAAAAAATCTTAATCCTTCCTGTACTTATTAGCTGCTGAGTACTACAGAGGAAATTCTTTTCTTTTTGGAATGCTCTCTGATGACATCACGAGCACAGTTCTCTCTGCTGACATTATTATAATAATAATAACGCTTTATTTATTGTTGTCCTTAGTGGGATTTGAACCCAAGTCCCCAGCACTGCAAGGCAGCAGTGCTAACCACTGAGCCACCATGCTGCCCTTAGCATACAGCTGCTATGCATGGTTGCTAAAATGATCAGAGATGTCAGCAGAGAGCACTGTGCTCGTGATGTCATCAGTGTTCCAAAAAAAAAAAAAAGGAATTTCCTCTGTAGCATTCAGCAGCTAATAAGTACTGGAAGGATTAAGATTTTTTAATAGAAGTAATTTACAAATATGTTTAACTTTCCGGAGCCAGTTGATTTAAAAGAAAAAAGGTTTTCATCGGAGTACCCCTTTAAAGGGGCACTCGTTACATAAGTACTTAGGCCGGCATTTATCATTGTAAGGGATAAGTGAAGCATTTTTCTAAAACATTTTTTGTGCTGGTAATGTGTAGGAGCACCATATTGATGGGGTAAATTTAAGGGGTAGTCCTGTGGAAAACTTTTTTTTTTTTCAAATCAACTGGTGCCAGAAAGTTAACCAGATTTGTAAAAAAATCTTAATCCTTCCAGTACTTTCTCTTGTACACAGTGTATGCCTCATCGCTCAGTTTACAGGAGCAGGGACACCACTCTTTGCCAGGTTTCCCTGCTCCTGTAAATTACAGTTTGCCACTGTTATTAGAAGAAATCAACTCCTTAATAACCCTAAGGAGTGGATTTCTTCTAAAAACAGTGGGCAACCTTTTTTGGGCAAACTGGTGCCAGAAAGTTAACCAGATTTGTAAATTACTTCTATTAAAAAATCTTAATCCTTCCAGTACTTATTAGCTGCTGAATACTAAAGAGGAAATTATTTTCTTTTTGGAACACAGAGCTCAGTGCTCTCTGCTGACATCTTTGTCCATTTTAAGAACTGTCCAGAGTAGGAGAAAATCCCCATAGCAAACATATGCTGCTCTGGACAGTTCCTAAAAATAAAACAATTTCCTCTGTGGTATTCAGCAGCTAATAAGTACTGGAAGGATTAAGATTTTTTTAATAGAAGTGATTTACACAACTGATTAACTTTCTGGCACCAGTTGATAAAAAAAAAAAAAATAGTTTTCCACCGGAGTACCCCTTTAAATGGTCACAGAGCATTTCATACATTATGTACAGGTCACATTTTCTGAAATTTCTCTCTTCACATACACCAAAAAGCTAAGCTAAGTCTGGGCGGGTGTCGTTTTAGAGACTTTTCAGTGGCTTTGCACCTTTTTTGCACCTTTTTACAAAAAGGCGCAGTTCATAAAACCTGTTCATATCAGGTGTATTGCCAAAATCAGTGGATTGCAACTCAAAATCAGCAGAAATGTGTAAACCAAATTGAGCAAAAAAGGCGCAAATAAACCTTGTTTGCGCCCTTTTTGTGCCTTTTCTAGACACAAAAAACTGTCTAAAGACAATGATAAATGTCAGCCTTATTCTCTATACACAAAATCCTGTGGATAGGAAATAATTGTCTGATCTGTGTCCCCGTGATCTCCTGCCCCGGCACCCCAGATCTCCCCACTCCGTGCATGGACTACTGTCAACCACAGTACAAAGGGGGGGCCAACAAGCACTCTCCATGTATCTCTATGGGACAGCCAGAGATACACGAGCGCTGTATCTCCAGTTCTCCCATAGAGATACATGAAACGGTCGGACCCCCAATGATCAGAGACTTATCCCCTAGCCAAAGGATCCTGTGGATAGGGGATAAGTACTTATGTGCTGGTGTTCCCCTTTAATCTCCCAAATGTGAATTTACCATGAGGCTGTCAGAGCATGCTGGGAGTTGTAGTTTTGCAACAGCCGAAGACTGCTGCTTAGATAGTTTTTTGTTTTTTCTATGGCGGGGGATTTGTTGCTACTTTGTAGCTGTTGTTTATGACCTGATTACATAACTGGGAAACTACCTGCCCTCCAACCTACCCCCAATGAAACTTGGAAGCTATCAGCTGCAGTCGTCTCTTCTCGTGCCACACGTAACAATGAAGCCGTGAGCTCAGCCCTATGATTTATAGTGAAATGTGAAGGTCTTGTTGAGTTGACTAAAAAATATGATAAGAATTTTTTTTTTTTTGGGAAAGTTCTCAACCATCTGGCAGAATGAGATAAAACAGTCTGTGCACCCGGCTCACTGCTTGTACACTGGACTATGTACACGCTCCATCCAAGGCATCATAGGATTGGCCGGAGCAATTTTCCTATTACTGTACAGCGGGGTTCCCCAACCAGGTACTCAAGCTGTTGTAAAACTACAACTCCCAGCATGCCCGGATAGTGAACATAACTATGAGAGCATAACTACTATAATACTGCTCCTATGTACAAGAATATAACTACAATAATACTGCTCCTATGTACAAGAATATAACCACTATAATACTGCTCCTATATACAAGAATATAACTACTATAATACTGACTCCTAATATACAAGAATATAACTACTATAATACTGCTCCTATGTACAAGAATATAACTACTATAATACTGACTCCTAATATACAAGAATATAACTACTATAATACTGCTCCTATGTACAAGAATATAACTACTATAATACTGCTCCTATATACAAGAATATAACTACTATAATACTGCTCCTATATACAAGAATATAACTACTATAATACTGCTCCTATATACAAGAATATAACCACTATAATACTGCTCCTATGTACAAGAATATAACTACTATAATACTGCTCCTATATACAAGAATATAACTACTATAATACTGCTCCTATATACAAGAATATAACCACTATAATACTGCTCCTACATACAAGAATATAACTACTATAATACTGCTCCTATATACAAGAATATAACTACTATAATACTGCTCCGTCCTATATACAAGAATATAACTACTATAATACTACTCCTAAATACAAGAATATAACTACTATAATACTGTCTCCTATATACAAGAATATAACTACTATAATACTGTCTCCTATATACAAGAATATAACTACTATAATACTACTCCTAAATACAAGAATATAACTACTATAATACTGCTCCTAAATACAAGAATATAACTACTATAATACTGCTCCTATATACAAGAATGTAAATACTATAATACTGCTCCTATATACAAGAATATAACTACTATAATACTGCTCCTATATACAAGAATATAACTACTATAATACTGCTCCTATATACAAGAATATAACTACTATAATACTGCTCCTATATACAAGAATATAACTACTATAATACTGCTCCTATATACAAGAATATAACTACTATAATACTGCTCCTATATACAAGAATATAACTACTATAATACTGTCTCCTTTATATAAGAATATAGCTACTATAATACTGCCTCCTATATATAAGAATATAACTACTATAATACTGCTCCTATATACAAGAATATAACTACTATAATACTGTCTCCTATATACAAGAATATAACTACTATAATACTGTCTCCTATATGCAAGAATATAACTACTATAATACTGTCTCCTATATACAAGAATATAACTACTATAATACTGCTCCTATATACATCAATATAACTACTATAATACTGCTCCTATATACAAGAATATAACTACTTTAATACTGCTCCTATATACAAGAATATAACTACTATAATACTACCTCCTATATACAAGAATATAACTACTATAATACTGCTCCTATATACAAGAATATAACTACTATAATACTGCACCTATATACAAGAATATAACTACTATAATACTGCTCCTATATACAAGAATATAACTACTATAATACTGCTCCTATATACAAGAATATAACTACTATAATACTGCTCCTATATACAATAATATAACTACTGTAATACTGCTCCTATATACAAGAATATGACTACTATAATACTGCTCCTATATACAAGAATATAACTACTATAATACTGCTCCTATATACAAGAATATAACTACTATAATACTGCTCCTATATACAAGAATATGACTACTATAATACTGCTCCTATATACAAGAATATAACTACTATAATACTGCTCCCTATGTACAAGAATATAACTACTATAAGGTGCAAGTGTAGAAGGAAATAAAACCGCACTCACCCACTCTAAATGTGCTGCGGACAAAGAGGTTTTTATTCAGCTGGGGGTTAAGGTCCGGGACAGGTGGAGGACGTGGAGGAGAGAAATGCAACTAGTTTCGCTCACTACGGAGCTTTATCCAGCTAATGCTGGGAGTTGAAGTTTTGCAACATCATGAGGGCCACACTTTGGGGGAGATTTAGCAAAACCTGTCCAGAGGAAAAGTTGCCCATAGCAACCAGTCAGCTCTCTTCTTTCATTTTTAACAAGGCCTCTGCAAAATGAAAGAAGCCATCTGATTGGTTGCTATTGGCAACTGGGCAACTTTTCCTTTGCACAGGTTTTGATAAGTCTCCCCCATTGTTCAGGAATGAGGAACTTGACCAAGAAATGGAGGTTGGGACTTGGGCCTCTAAACTTCCCACATCACGATCCGATCATCTGTGGGATGTGCTGGAGAAACAAGTCTGCAAGAGTCTATGGAGGCCGCACCTCACAACTTACAGGACATTAAGGCTATGTTCACTTGAAGGAATTTTCGTGCCGACATTCCGCAGACCACATGCCGGCACTAGGACCGCTCGGAAATGTGCCCTCTCATAGACTGCAATGCATTTATGTGCGGACTCCGCAGAAAGAATATGTGGTGAGGGTCTGATGAGGGCAGATGGAATTACCCTAGGGGCAGATGGCATTAACCCCTTGTGTTCGTGACGCCAAGGTGTGGTTTATCCTCTACACCACCCAACGGAATTCCGTTCGTTCCTGGGCTAGGCACGGGGGGCAAATAATGACTCTGATGACAAGTTACGGAACAACGGCAGCTTTACTGGGTCAGACAGGTGTAACAGTCTATACAGCTTGGCTAGGTCCACGAAGGTGACCAGTGACTTCAGAGACCTCAGGGCTTGCAAGGACTTATGGTGGACTGGGACAATTTGCTGCAGGCCACGCTGACTGAAGACAGATTGACTTGGACTGAATTGACTATGGCAAACTATGACTGACTTCACCCCTTCTGTAGCTTACCAGGCTTTGACTAGACCTGAGGGGTGCTGGACCTTAGGATCCATGGCTGACTTTAGGTTTCCTCTGGACTCACACCTTAGACTTGACCTTCCTGCACTCAGCTAAGCAGGAACTAGCTCTACCCAGGATTTATATGGGGGATACTAGGAGGGGTCCCATAGGTCACCCTCAGGTCACATGATCACTGATAACTCACTGGGTTACAATCACATGACAACAGATCTTAAAGCTATAACACATTTTATGTACATCATATGGTATAACATAGGCATAGAAGCACAGGAACAAGGGGAACAGGTGCAGGGGGCCCAGGGGACACTGTATGGAGGCTGCCTGACAGGGCAGCTAGGATATAGGGGTGCAACTCCTGTACTGGGCCACCACAAATAGACATGTCTATTCTTTCTGTGGACACCGGGAATCTGGATTTCGGAAATTCTGCCATGTAAACAGTGCAGCGTAATTCCTTCCAAATCAATTGCTGCTGTGGGATCTCCGTGCGGAACTCTTCTGCGGAAGGCTGCACGGAAATTATGTTGTGTGAACATACCCAAAGGATCTGCTGCTGAGGTCTTCAGAGGACACCTTCAGAGGTCTCGTAGAGTCCGGTACCTTCCTTCATGGGTACAAGCAGGACCTACACGATATTAGGCAGGTGGTTTAAGGTTAAAGCCAACCTGTAAGTTAAAGGAGAAGTCTTGTGGTTAGGGGATAAGGTTTAGATTGGGGGGGGGGGGTGTTTGACTGCTGCGCCCCCCGCAATCTCCTGTATGAAGTTCCGGCTATCCCCAAGAGCGGCGCGTCACGACCCTCGTCTGAATAGGGGGTCACGACGCCCCCTCCATACAGCTCTATGGGAGAGCCATAGATAGCCCAACAGCTACATGAAGGAGGCGTGGCGGCCCTTCTTCCTGCTGGGGTTGTTACGTGCCGCTCCCGGGGCTCCATACAGGAGACCGCGGGGGCCCCAGTGGTTGGAACCCCGCGATCTAAATCTTAAGTTAAAAGAGAAGTCTCTTGGTAAAAAACGTATCCCCTATCCTGCGGATAGGGGATACGTTTTCTACCACAAGACTTCTCCTTTAATGTCCATATTCCTTACGGTTGGGTATTTTACATGCTTCTCGAAGATGTGTTCGGTGTGGTCAACCTGAGATGCTCCAGTCTCCAACAATGTGAAGTATAAAATCCCTAATATTTTGAAGTAACTATCCTCTATGAGGGTGTGTGGGTGGATCACCTGTCATAGGATGGGCTCTATGTGCTGGTATCCCATTCAGTGGTGCGGTCATCCTGTAGGCCGTGTGCGGTGCGGTTATCATCCTGCAACAACGGAATACTAGTGTTTCCTGCATTGTTAGCAGAATTGATGGGTTTCACCGTCCTCTTCCTGCTCTCTCGTCCATTACAGCTCATCTCCTTCCTGGATTGAGCCTGGTTCTGAGAACCCTCTGTACACTTTGTGTCTCGCTCCCGACTCGCTTACACCTGGTGCTAACATGACATCATGACAGATGCCTGGAATACAAGGCTTTCTGGGCAAATGGTGACAACTTGTGAAGGAGAGAGCTGCCAAGAACGGTCAGTGCCCGAGGCATCTAACCCATTCCTAGAGCCACTTACTGAGGTCATGAACAATTTATGAAGCTCCGCCTCAGAGATTATGGGAAAAACTGCATTATCTGCTATTAATAAAAGGACAAACGCATGAATTGGATGTCGACCAAACCAGACCATTTTGGGGAAACCGACTGACCACCTAAGGTGTTTGTGGGTGTTCTCACTCTTAGCTGAGGAAAGAAGTGTCAGGCATGTTGTTGAATTTTAACTTGTCACTTTCATTACTTCTCATAGTAGTTAAGGGGCCCCCCAGAGGTGTCTGTCAGTAACTAATTCCCACTGAGAACACATCCATACTCAGGAGAAGGTCAGGAAGAATAGCTGTTACCCCAATGAGCTGTCGGCTGATACGCGCAGTGTTGTTATATTCTTGTACATAGGGGCAGTATTATAGTCTTTATATTCTTGTATATAGGAGCGGTATTATAGTAGTTATATTCTTGTATATAGGAGCAGGATTATAGTAGTTGTATTCTTGTATATAGGGGCATTATTATAGTAGTTATATTCTTGTATATAGGAGGCAGTATTATAGTAGTTATATTCTTGTATATAGGAGCAGTATTATAGTAGTTATATTCTTGTATATAGGAGCAGTATTATAGTAGTTATATTCTTGTATATAGGAGCAGTATTATAGTAGTTACATTCTTGTATATAGGAGCAGTATTATAGTAGTTATATTGATGTATATAGGATCAGTATTATAGTAGTTATATTCTTGCATATAGGAGCAGTGTTATGGTAGTTATATTCTTGTTTATAGGAGTATTATAGTAGTTATATTATTGTATATAGGAGCAGTATTATAGTAGTTATGCACAAAAGAGAAAGAGAGGGACGTCACTCACCAGGATACGGTGCAATTTTCTTTTATTTCATTTCAACGGTGCAGAGACATGGAGCACGGACGCCAGAAGGTAGGACTAGCTCATCAGTGGGAAGCTGGGTGACAGCTGTTGCGCGTGCGTATCACGCTTCTTCAGACCCTACCTGTTCCGTGATGCGCGGAACAGGTAGGGTCTGAAGAAGCGTGATACGCACGCGCAACAGCTGTCACCCAGCTTCCCACTGATGAGCTAGTCCTACCTTCTGGCGTCCGTGCTCCATGTCTCTGCACCGTTTAAACGAAATAAAAGAAAATTGCACCGTATCCTGGTGAGTGACGTCCCTCTCTTTCTCTTTTGTGCATACTTTTGTGAATGCTGCATCTTTAAGGGACTTGGAACCACACAGTGTACAGTGCCTGCCAGCACTTTACGGAACTGTAGCGGACATATTCAGGAACCAGGGTACATACATCTTGCTGCTGAAGCACTAAGGGAGGAGCGCTATTTGGGGTAGAGGTGCCGACTATTTACTCTTGCCGAGTTATTATAGTAGTTATATTCTTGTATATAGAGGGCAGTATTATAGTAGTTATATTCTTGTATATAGGGGGCAGTATTATAGTAGTTATATTCTTGTATATTGGAGCAGTATTATAGTAGTTATAGTCTTGTACATAGGGGCAGTATTATAGTAGTTATATTCTTGCATATAGGGGGCAGTATTATAGTAGTTATATTCTTGTATATAGGAGCAGTATTATAGTAGTTATATTCTTGTATATTGGAGGCAGTATTATAGTAGTTATATACAGTCCAACAAGATGAGTGGCACTATTGTGTGGTCTCCCTTAGTAACAGGTAGAGTTCTTAGCATACAATGCGAGGCTGTGCAGATGGACTGATGATCCAGGCTAGACCTGGAGGTGCAGGTAACGGTATAGTATTCATATAAATCCAAAAAGCGAGTAAAGAAAGAAGTACCGTACTCACCTACTGTCAAAAGCCGGGAACAGGAGAGGTTTATTTCAGATCATAAGATCGGAATAACAGGTGCAGGACGTGGAGGAGAGAAAAAAGCCACACACACGACTAGTTTCACGCCGGACGGCGCTTTCTCTGGCTGACTTGGATCATTAAAAAAGCAGATAAAGGTCAAAATGTCGTAATAATGACAAAGGATTATTACATCAAAGAAGCGATTCGACAACTCCATGACCGCAATACATATACCCCCCTTAAATCTGATCCCACTAACCATATCAGCAACAAAGTTAAAAATCTACTAAGGAAGTATACAGAGAATGGATTTTTAAAGCAAAAGGATGCGGAAAAACTTTTACCTGCTCATCCTATTAACCCCAAATGGTACTTTCTCCCAAAAACCAACAAAAACCTGGAGCACCCCCCTGGACGGCCCATAGTGGCCGGAATAGGAGGAGTGACAGAGCCACTCTAACAGTATGTGGAGTGGCTCTTGCACCCCCTATTGGCTGATATTCCATCTTACGTGAAAGATACTGACCATCTTTTATTATCTCTTGAATCATTAGAGTGGCACAATTCCTATAAATTGACATCAATAGATGTCGAAGGTCTGTACACAAGAATTCCGCAGGAGTTAGGTGTCCTTGCCGTTAAAGAATTTTTGAATAATGCCGAAAAAGATGACCTGTTTGTATCATTCGTTTGTGAGGCACTTCAGCTAATTTTGCAAAATAATTGCTTCACTTTTCAAGACCAGTGGTATGCCCAGTGTACAGGGACGGCCATGGGGACGCTGGTAGCATGTTCATTTGCTATTATTTTTCTGGCTATTTTTGAAAGCAGGTATATTTTGAATAACACCAACCCATTCTTCCATCATATCATAAAATACTTCCGTTATGTAGACGACATCCTGATAATTTGGGACAGTACCATCAAGGACTTTGAAGAATTTGTTGCCTTTATAGGGGAGAATCATATGAATATGAAATTTACTAAAAAAAATCAGTGAATCTACTATGGAATTTTTAGATGTTCTACTCACAGTCGAAAATAATCAGCTTTTCACCAAGGGCTATCGAAAGCCCACAGCTTCTAGTAACCTTCTGCACTTTAATAGTTTTCATCCCTCCCACACCAAACAGGCTCTCCCTTACAGTCAGTTTTTGAGGCTTAGGAAAATAAACAAAAATGAAGAAGATTTCCAACTACAATCAAAAGACCTATACAATCGATTCCTAAAAAGAGGCTATCCTCCATCTGAACTAAATAAGGCACTTGAGAAAGCCACCAAAATCCCAAGATTGGATTTAGTCAAAAAAACTTATAAAAAAAATCGTAACAAAAAAGAAAAAACTATAGATAATTCCCTACAACCACAATTTATTTTTTCATTCAGATACAACGTGTTAGCGGACACAATAAAACAAGTAATAAAAAATAATTGGTTTCTCATAGAAAACGATCCTTTGTTTAAAGAAGCTGCGGTTAAAAAACCAATAATATCGTTTAGAAGGAGCAAAAGCATCTCCAATGTATTAGTTCGCAGTGCACTCCCTTCCACTCAAAAAGAAAAGGATTGGCTATCGGCAACAATCCCTTCAGGCAATTACAAATGTGGTAACTGTTCACACTGTAAATTCTTCTTACCTGGTAAAGAATATCAGCTCGCTGGAAAGGAAATAAGAATCACTGATTTCATCTGCTGCAGGACCGAATATGTCGTTTACGCTATAGTCTGCCCGTGTATGTGCTTCTATATTGGATCCACTATTCGACCGCTGAAAATCAGATTCCGGGAACACTTGAGGTCTATTCACACCGGACACGGCTGTGCCCGCTTAATAACGCACATACGATCAGTGCATTCAGGAGACGCCAATACTATGCGCTTCTTCGGGATCGAAAGAGTTAAAACCTGCTCACCAGGAATTGATCGTCACAAAACACTGCTGCGCAAAGAAGAGAGATGGATCATGCGCACAAGAGCGCTTGAAGGAACTGGACTTAATGATCGTCAAGACCTTAGTGTTTTCTTATAACTCTTCCCCCCCCCCCTTTTTTTCTGCCTTTTTTCCTCTTTTTGGTCCTGATATACACATATATATATATATATTTTTCTCCTTTCTTTTTTTCCCCCCTCCCCACTTTTTTGCTTTTTTTGATTGGATATTTTTTCGGTATACGAGCCCAAGTAATAATCTTTTTTGCATTTGTATACGTCATCAGTTTGGCGTCTTAAATCCCTCCTTTTCCTGCCAACTGATGTAGCCAAGTCAGCCAGAGAAAGCGCCGTCCGGCGTGAAACTAGTCGTGTGTGGCTTTTTTTCTCTCCTCCACGTCCTGCACCTGTTATTCCGATCTTATGATCTGAAATAAACCTCTCCTGTTCCCGGCTTTTGACAGTGGATGAGTGCGGTACTTCTTTCTTTACTCGCTTTTTGGATTTATAGTAGTTATATTCTTGTATATAGGAGCAGTATTATAGTAGTAATATTCTTGCCATAGGGGACAGCAAAATAGTAGTATTGTCCAAAAAGGGCAGTATTACAGTAATTATATAAAGAAGAAGTAAAATAAAAGGTGACAGGGAAGTAAACATTATAGAATCATACAGCTGTAGAGATGGTAGAAGCAGTATGCCCAGAATACAGATTCTATACAGATTCTATAGCAGTGAGTATTAAAAGAAATATATGCATGAATGAAACCATTGACTTATTACAAAAAAAAAAAAAAAAAAAAACTTAAGACGGGTCATGAAAACCATCACAGAGGTCAGCTATATTAAATTTCTTGTATCAAACTTTTCTCTTGTATGAAAGAAGCGCTGTTCCTTAAGGATATGATACCAGTTGTGAGGCGGACACATTGATATTCCCATTTAGAGTCCATTATTAGTCAGGATGAAGGGGGTATTACATAGAGCCCGGCTGTGCATAAGTGATAGTGACATCGGTAAAATCTTGTGGAACTCTCTGTGGTTGTGGTTTGTTCCACAAGTCTTTCAGTCCTGGCTCTGTCGCAATCCACTTTTGGCTGGGAATCACTTCATATATTTGACTTGGAAGCCTCCCCGCAGCACAAGAATTAGTAAAATAACCATTTGTGAGCTTCTGTGCAAAATATTTGTCTTACTTTATCTTAAATGTGCAGGGCGAGAGGGTTGTTATGTTCTGTGATTCAGACACAGGCTCAGATTAATGGTCTGATACCTAACTACGTGTACTTTACCATCTGCCGTCTGACGCTGAGCTCTCTTTGGAAACGTTTACCAATACAGAAGGAATGAACTATGAAACATTGTATTTTTATAGCATGGTCATCTCATTTTATCTTATTTTATCTACTTGAGAGTCGAATGGAACATAATTTATCTGGTTTACTCATTAATATACAGAAGTGTCTGTGAAGCCATGAGACATGTTATAAGAATCTCATTGACATAGATACGGCACGGTTGGGATCCTGCCAATGTTTAGGACAAAGGGGTTCCGCCTGCCGAATTCCCATGGATGAAACTCTTATGATATGTCTCACTGAAATGTCATAAGAGTCTATTATCAGAAAATCTTGTTTAACATTATACATAAAGCTGGGTGGTTCCACAATGTTGTCTAACATAAGACCCCGCTAAGCATTATTTAGATTATATTTCGATGTAACTAGGTGGGATGTTGTCCATTAAAGAAGCTCTGACTACTAGTTGTGTCTGGGAAAAACTAGAGAGAACTAGGTGGTAGAGGCTCTTAAAGCGTACTTGTCATATCCCACAAAAAAAATAAAGTTATATTAGAGAAGTTATTCGGTACCTAATCCTGATTATGTACATATAATTTTGATGTGTCTAGTACCTATATTTCTCTCACAAATACCTTCTATATGTTTCTTACTTGCTTTGTCATTCTGTGGTTTGGAGGGGGCGTGTCATCACTCTGCATGACTCATATTTCTCCTGAGTGCTTTTCATCCAATCACTGCAGGCTGCTCTGTAACCCCTCCCCCTTTTCATGCCGCAGTCTGATAAGACAGGAGTGAGCACAGAGAAATGCTAGATCCACTGATACTTACTTGAATCTGACAGTGCCCATTTAAATTTTGGAAGCCCCTTTTTGTCCACCAAGACAGCTGCCCTACTATCTGCTGCAATATTTTCTATTTGTTGGGATGTGTTTGATCAAAAGGCCTATTGAGATAGGGAACAGTCCTAAGTCAGTGTGTCCTTTAGGTAGCCAACAAGCTTTGACTCCTTTTTGACACAGATTTTATGCCATGGAGGCCTTTTTGGGCCCAACATAGCCCACATAACATCTCCTTTATCAATCATCAGTCAAGAAATAACTCCCATGCTATCTACATCAATGAACCAGCTGGTTGACTTTTGTGTGGTAGGCGAGCCAAATAAAGATGCTAGGTGTTTTTGAGATTGGGGAGATGGGAGATTTACATGGAATTACTATCTAAAAAGAGATTCCCTTGAGCTTATGACCATTCCATATCAAGAATTCCCTTCCCCATTCCATCCACACATTTAGATTAATCAAGTATACAGACATGGAAAACGTCTGTCTGTAAGCCAAATTAGATTTCAAGGCAATTGTAGATCAATGTGTAAACTTGAATTGCTTAAAACTTAACATTTAGATTAGTAGACTTTCTAAAAGATCTAATGGTTGTATGGTAGGCGCTATGGGGTCCATGGGGAAGATTTGAGCACTGCACAAGTCTAGTGATCATTCAGTGTCAAGAATAACATCTGTTGCATCTGATCTAAAAATTGTATGGTGCTAAAATACTAGTCATGTTCTGAATTGGACAGGTGTGGCCCAAATTACCAAAAAATTTTGGGACCAAATTATTCTTTATCAAGGAATATCTTCCAAGCCAACCACAACTTTGGACCAGTTGAACGTCAAGAAGTTCTCAAAGTTGTATAAAGGTCAGCCTGAAGTCTAAGGTCCACCTGTCCTATTAGTTATTTACATGTAATGATTGTATGTAGTGTTGAGCGAACTTACAGTAAAAGCACCGAACCTGAACGTGATGGATCGGCCATTGATTGCCTTAGTCTGCATAAATTAGTCCTGATTTCAAAGTGCTGAGAATGCATGAAAAAGATAGATACAGTTGTAGGAGACCTGAGCCTGTCATCTTAAACTTTTCTAGCCAACTGGTGAACATTAAAAGAGGGACTCATTTTTGTTGACTGAAGAAATCAATGTTCAAGCCACCAGGTACTGGTTTGGTTTAATTTACTGTAAATTCGCTCTACTCTAGCTATGAGCTCCAAATCACTCTTGCCAACCACAGCTTTGGACCAGTTGGCTTTCAAAAGGATCAAATTGTTGTATTACAGGTACTATGAGAAAAAAGCTCTTCTAATTGCCTTCTGGATCCTGGATACGATAGTACTGACAGTATCCGTATCCAAAAATCTATTTTTTGAGGGTCATGACCATTCTTTATCAAGCAGCACCCCCTATGCCAACCATAACATATGACCAATAGACTTACAAAAAGTGTTAATAGTTATACGACTGGGACCATGTGGTCCAAGACCCACTTGTTATAGATTGAGGAGATTGACCTTGGAGATAACCTTGTGATAATGACAATTTCCATGTAAACAAATACCTCCCATACCAAGCCCAACATTGGACCCGTAGGCTTTTAAAAAGATGTAACGATTGCAGTATTGGGAACCATATGGTCCAAATTCTACTAGTTGTAGCAAAAAAAAAAGTGTTCACCCAACCTCTGAATTCTTTAGTGCAGGTGAGCAGGAACTCACAAGGGACATTGGCTTAAAGATGTGGATGATTCCTTAAAAATCCACATCTTTTTTTTCATGACGATCAAACTGTGTACATATAGAAATTCTTAGATCTAAAAACTGATGGGTTTCTAGCAAGTAATCTTTTTAATCAGGGTTTCTTGCCCTTAAAGGGGTACTCCGCTTCTCAGCATTTGGAATAAGCTGTTCTGAACCCTGGAGCCGGTGCCGGGATGCTAAGGGATGCCAAGCACTGAAAAGTTGATGCACCTTTATTCCATAAAATCGTAAGCGATCAGCACACTTGGTAAAGTCATAGTCCAACTCAACACATTTTGAGCGCACGTATCAGGATTTGAACTATGACTGTACCAAGTGCGCTGTTCACTTACGATTTTATGTAATAAAGCTGCATTAATTTTACAGTGCTGCAGTGCTGAATCAATCCTCTTTTTTCATTTGCACAGCAATTCTTAGGTCCAGAGACTGACGTGTTTCTGTCATTGAATGCTCTTCATCATAGTCTGTGATTAAGAACATTCCTTTCTAGAAATGTGTCAGTTTTTTTGACCTTGGAATTGCTATCTGTAAACATTTTAATCATCATGAAATAAAAGATGTGGATTTTAGAAAACTATATAAGGATCGTTCTTCTTTTTTTCCTAGTTGTTACATAGTTACATAGTTAGTATGGTTGAAAAAAGACATACGTCCATCAAGTCCAACCAGGGGATTGAAGGGAAGGATGTAAGGGGATAAGGGAAAGGGATGTAGTTTTATAATTCTGCATAAGCTTTAATGTTATTTTGTTCCAGGAATGTATCTAACCCTGTTTTAAAGCTGTTAATTGTTCCTGCTGTGACCAGTTCCTGAGGTAGACCGTTCCATAAATTCACAGTCCTCACGGTAAAGAAGGCGTGCCGCCCCTTTAGACTAAACCTTTTCTTCTCCAGACGGAGGGAGGGCCCCCTCGTCCTTTGGGGGGGTTTAACCTGGAACAGTTTTTCTCCATATTTTTTGTATGGGCCATTAATATACTTATATACGTTTATCATATCCCCCCTTAAACATCTCTTCTCAAGACTAAACAATTGTAACTCCTTTAATCGCTCCTCATAGCTAAGATGTTCCATGCCACATATTAGTTTAGTCGCGCGTCTCTGCACCCTTTCCAACTCTGCAGTGTCCCTTTTATGAACAGGCGACCAAAACTGAACAGCATATTCCAGGTGAGGCCGTACCAATGCTTTATAAAGGGGGAGTATTATGTCCCTGTCCCTTGAGTCCATGCCTCTTTTTATACATGACAATATCCTGCCGGCTTTGGAAGCAGCAGCCTGACATTGTATGCCATTTTGTAGTCTGTGATCTACAAGTACACCCAGATCCTTCTCTACCAGTGACTCTGCCAGTTTAATCCCCCCTAAGACATACGACGCATGCAGGTTATTAGTACCCAGATGCATAACTTTACATTTATCCACATTGAACCTCATTTGCCAAGTGGATGCCCAGACACTTAGTCTATCCAAGTCATCTTGTAACTTATGCACATCCTCTATAGACTGTACCGTGCTACAAAGCTTGGTGTCATCTGCAAAGATAGAAGCAGAGCTGTTAATACCATCCTCTATATCATTGATAAATAAATTAAACAGCAGCGGGCCCAGTACTGAACCTTGGGGTACACCACTAATAACCGGGGACCAAGCAGAGTACGAATCATTGACCACCACTCTCTGGGTACGATCCATGAGCCAGTGTTCAATCCAGTTACAAACTAAAGTTTCCAAGCCCAAGGACCTTAACTTACCTGTCAGATGTCTGTGAGGGACAGTATCAAACGCTTTGGCAAAATCCAGAAACACTATATCCACAGCCATTCCTCTGTCAAGGCTTCTACTCTCCTCTTCATAAAAGCAAATTAGATTGGTTTGACAACTTCTATCCTTAGTAAACCCATGCAGGCTATCACTTATAATACTATTATCCCCTATGTATTCCTGTATGTAATCCCTTATAAGTCCTTCAAACAATTTACCCACAATGCACGTTAGACTTACCGGTCTATAATTGCCTGGCGAAGACCTAGAGCCCTTCTTGAAGATTGGTACCACATTAGCCTTGCGCCAGTCCCTTGGCACAATACCAGACACCAGAGAATCTCTAAATATCATGAACAAGGGTACAGATATTACTGAACTTACCTCTCTAAGAACTCTTGGGTGTAGTCCATCCGGCCCTGGAGATTTGCTTACATTTACTTTACTTAACTTACCTTGTACCATCTCTACATTAAGCCAGTTCAGTACATTACATGATGTGTTACCAGCACTGACTTGGCCAATGTCAGCTCCTTCTTCCATAGTATATACAGAACTAAAGAACCCATTCAGTAGCTCCGCCTTCTCTTGATCGCCCGTGACAACCTCCCCATTATCATTATTAAGGGGTCCTACATGCTCTGTCCTTGGTTTTTTTGTATTTATATATCTAAAAAAATATTTAGGATTAGTTTTGCTTTCTTCGGCCACCTGTCTCTCATTTTGAATTTTTGCTGTTTTTATTACATTTTTACAGATTTTATTAAGCTCCTTGTACTGTTTAAATGTTATAGCTGACCCATCAGATTTGTATTTTTTGAAGGCTATTTTTTTGTTGTTTATTGCTCTTTTAACCTCATTTGTCAGCCATGTTGTGTCCTAATATATATATATATATATATATATATATATATATATATATAGCAAAATATTTCAACCAAAAGGGTCCATTTTAACCATTTTATATCCAAGACGCACTGGGCCAGGTGTGGATGCGTGCACAAGTGTTTGAGGAGGTGAGTCAGTTCTCTACAGTCATAGTTCAAATCTTGACACGTTTCAAGTGCATGCGCTCAAAATGCGCCAAGATTCAAACTATGATTGTACCAAGTGTGCTGTTCACTTACGATTTTATGGAATAAAGCCGCATCAAACTTTACAGTGCCATAAAATTGTAAGTGAACAGCACACTTGATACAGTCATAGTTCAAATGTTGACATGCGCTCGAAATGTGTCAAAATTTAAACTATGACTGTAGAGAACTGACTCACCTCCTCAAACACTGTTGTACGGATCCAAACCCGGCCCTGTGTGTCTTGGTTATAAAATGGTCGTCTTTTTTCATTTGCTGGGCAATTCTTAGGTCCAGAGACTGACGTGTTTCTAGAAAAGAATGCTCTTAATCATAGTAAGGATCCCATCTTCTTATAATATCTATTGTTCACACACAGAATGGAATTCATAATCTTCCCTCGGCATATTGCATACTCATGGTGGAATTCAACCCATTGATGTTTAGTCTACATGGAAAAATGGGATCCTGCCCCTTTTAATGTTGTTTATTGCAATGGAATGTAGCTTGTCAGGTGAAGGTTAATAGCTCTCTAGTTAGAGTCGCTCCGAGCCCAGATGGGTTATCAGCCCTGAACACCCGTTACAAGACTAATCTCATTTCCGACAAGACTTCCTTTTCCCTCAACTGATTCGGCTCAGCCATTTGACCTGTCATCGGCCGTTGGGAGAGGGCTGGATTACCAGGGGTCCATGAAAGCTCTTTGCTCTTTGAAACAATGAAGAGGCCGTATCCTAATCGCAAAGGAACATCTTTAGAAAAAGTTTTCGAGTCAATTTCAGTCTGGTTTGAAAGGTTGTGATTCATAAACAAGCGAAACAATCGCGCGGTGGATTTAATGGGATCTCACCATACAGCACTCCGACTCTTGTTCAATGGGAGTCCTAATGCATTCTCATTATGTTATCGGCCCTTTGAACATTATTTTCCTCTTGGTGGTCACTGATAGAATGTTTTTATATTGTGTGAATGGTTTCTTTTTCTTAGTTTTTTGTTTCCCCTTTAATGAGGTTGACATTCAACTAATGCACACAACGTAATATCGCTATCAGGGTTGGGAGCGCAAACAAAAGATCACAAGCTGCGGTTGGTTCAATAATGATGGGGAATGTTTTAACATATGGTACACATCCAGGGGAATTATTAGGGGGTGCAAAGGGTGTTGGAGGGGGGGGGGGGCAAATAGAATGGTCCCACTGCCTCAAATGAGAAGATCAGTTTTTTACATAGTGAATAATATTTGGGGTACCTACCTATATAGATTTTACAGTAGGGCCTGGGAGCTTCAACTTGGGCTCTGTTCACAATTCAGACATGTCTAAAGAACAAGAGTATGCCCTCTGACATGGCAATGGCACCCCTTGCACCCAGGATGTGCCAAAAGTGTGTCCTTGCCACATATGTGTCAACAAAAGCATAGTCAACCATATTATTCATGGGAGTAATGGCTAACAGTGGTCCCCAGCCTAATCCTCAAGGCCCACCAACATGCTGGGTTTTTTGAGTTCCACCATTGGAATAGAAAAGGGAAAAATTTAAATCCTGCACCCTTTGTGACCAACGATGGGTGAATGAAGTCTACATAGCTGGTTCCCTTGGTTCAGAGGCAGATATAAACAACAAAGGGCCCCCATATGTACAACCTACAGTACGCATTTGCACAAGAGCCAAGGCCATATGCCCTTCCGTTCCTGAGATATGTGGGTTTATAGTTTGTCTGACAATTCAGGGGTGTGTCTGCCTAATACACAACCCCTGACTGCATAATCACACCTATCACCTCCCATTATTGAAATTAAGCTCACACCCATCTGTCTATTCCCTGAATTGTCAGACAAACTATTAACCTTTATATCTCAGGAACGGTAGGGCGTATCAAGGAACTATAAAAAGGTGTGTGATCAGAGGACCCTAATCTATTTAATGACTATAATTAGGGTTAGCTGCAGGTCCTCTTTAGATGGTGACAAACATCCAGAGCTGTATCTCCCATGAGGCAAGATGAGTATCTTGCCTCAGGCATCAGAGTGCAGAGTGCTTGTTCCATTTAGGGGCTGTAATTCATTCTGTTTAGCATCTTCTGCAAGGCACCATTGACCCCATGACATGCACATTGACCCCATGACATTCACATGACAACTTGGACACCGACATGGAATTCAAAGCAGTCGGGACTGGAAGTGCAGTCAACATTAAAGGGGTACTCCGGTGGAAAACTTTTTTTTAATTTTTAATCAACTGGTGCAAGAAAGTCAAACAGATTTGTAAATTACTTCTATTAAAAATTCTTAATACTTCCAGTACTTATTAGCGGCTGTGTTCTACATAGGAAATGCTTTTCTTTTTGGATTTCACTTCTGTAACGACCACAGTGCTCTCTGCTGACACCTCTGTCTATTTTAGGAACTGTCCAGAGCCACATATGTCTGCTATGGGGATTTTCTCCTACTCTGGAAAGTTCCTAAAATGGACAGTGGTGTCAGCAGAGAGCACTGTGGTCGTGACAGAAGAGAAATCCAAAAAGAAAAGCATTTCCTCTGTAGTATACAGCCGCTAATAAGTACAGGAAGGATTAAGATTTTTTAATAGAAGTAATTTACAAATCTGTTAAACTTTCTGGCACCAGTTGATTTAAAAACAAAATGTTTTCCACCGGAGTACCCCTTTAAAGGGTACCTCTCATCAAATAAACTTTTGATATATTTTAGATTAATGAATGTTGAATAACTTTCCAATAGCATGTTAATGAAAAATATGCTTCTTTCTATTGTATTTTTCCTGATCAGTCCTGTCAGCAAGCATTTCTGACTCATGCTGGAGTCCTAAACACTCAGAGCTGCCAGCCTGCTTTGTTCACAGCCAAACAGGCTGTGAACAAAGCAGGCTGGCAGCTCTGAGTGTTCTCCTTTGTGAACAAAGCAGACTGGCAGCTCGTAGTGTTTAGGACTCCAGCATGAGTCTGAAATGCTTGCTGCCAGGACTGGTAGGGAGACCCCTAGTGGTCATTTCTTCAAAGTGGAAAATTAAATAGAAAGAAGCATATTTTTTAATAACATGCAATTGTAAAGTTATTCTGCATACATTAATCTATAATATATCAAAAGTTTTTTTGATGAGAGGTACCCTTTAAACTTAGTAGAATCCACACTTTGGAAAAATTATTATCATATACATTGTTCTTCAGAAGTTCAATCTAGAACTAGAGCCTGTTGTTGTCATGGAAATTTCTTTCGGTCTTCATAGATCAGTGTTTCTCAAGCAGGGTGCCTCCAGCTGTTGCAAAACTACAACTCCCAACATGCTCTTTTACAACAGCTGGATGCACATTGGGAAATGATACCTTTGAGGCTTAAAAATCCCAGAATATATATATATGCGAAATCAGTATCTTGTAATACCTTTTTTTATTTCCTCTTAACCCCTGCATATTTGTGAGATGTAACCTGTGTCTTCTGCTTGTGAGCTTAGATTTGCTTTTGACTTGATAAAGGGAAGAATCCCCAAAACTTGTCCCTACAAAATTCTGTTAGTCCAATAAAAAAGGTATTAAAAGATACTGCAACATTTTTCTATTTAGTGTCTGCATCACTGGACTAATACGGCTACTCAAATTTACTATATATATATGAGATTCATTCTAAATAGTAAAAACAGTGAAAACAATGAATTTACCCCTAAATGCTTTATTTGTCGCTCCTTCCCATCATCGCTCTCGCCCTCCTCATTCCTGGCATAACAATGACCAAGGCGCTCGGGCAGCACATTCTCACTCAGGAAATAGGCGAAAAAAGGATTCAAGGACTGATAATGTTTGTTACAAGAAATTCTAGTGATCGCTCCTTTAGAAAGAAGGAAAAGAAATTACTAATGTTCTTTGTTACCGTAATGAGCGTCAGGACACAATGGCGGGATTCTGTGTATAATATACCCCTAGAGTAAAGGATCGGGAGGATGGACATGACTAAGGAATTCCAAGGACATTTGTAAGATGGGCGAACCCAGGAGCAAGCATCGGCAGCAGTAGTGATCATGCCCTGTAGGGGGAGACATAGAGGTGTCACATGAGCTCCTGGGAATCAATTCACAATCTGTGCCAGCCCCCCCCCCCCCCCCCCCCCCATACACACACTTATAATACTAGTGTATTGTCATCTATTTAATTATCTGTCTGTCTATCTATTTCATATCTATCTATCTATCTCATATCTATCTATATATCTTATATCTATATCTATCTCTTATCTATCTATCTATCTATCTGTCGTCTATCTATCTCATATATATCTATCTGTCTCATCTATCTGTCTCATATCTATCTATCTCATATCTATCTATCTCATATCTATCTATCTATTTCATATCTATCTATCTATCTCATATCTATTTATCTCATATCTATCTATCTATCTCATATCTATCTATCTATCTATCTATCTAACTCATGTCTATCTATCTATCTCCAATCTATCTCATATCTATCTATCCATCTATCTATCTATCTATCTATCTATCTCATATCTATCTCATATCTATCTCATATCTATCTATCTATCTATCTATCTCATATCTATCTATTTCATATCTATCTACCTATCTCTCTCTCTCTCTCTCTCTCTCTCTCTCTATATATATATATATATATATAATATCTATCTATGTCATATATATCTATCTCATATCTATCTATCTCCTATCTATCTATCTATCTATCTATCTCATATCTATCTCCTATCAATCTCATATCTATCTATCTAATATCTATCTATCGCATATCTATCTATCTATCTATCTCATATCTATCTATCTATTTCATATCTATCTACCTATCTATCTCATATATATATATATATATATATATATATATATATATATATATATATAATATCTATCTATCTCATATCTATCTATCTCCTAACTATCTATCTATCTATCTCATATCTATCAATCTCATATCTATCTATCTAATATCTATCTATCGCATATCTATCTATCTATCTCATATCTATCTCATATCTATCTATCTATCTCATATCTATCTATCTATCTATCTCATATCTATCTATTTATCTCATATCTATCTATCTCATATCTATCTATCTAATATCTATCTATCTATCTTATATCTATTTATGTAATCTAAGATTCTAATAGACAAAAATTTGTGGGAAAAATACTGGATTCGTTCCCACAAAGTATCAAATACAGGAAGTTCTATACTACTGAGAATAGAGTTTCCTAAAACGAGTAAAAAATAAATAAAACATTCAGATTATGCAGAAATGGTCACGATTCTGTATGTTTGGCGCCAAGGTGTCATTGTTATTAAGTGAGAAATGTATAGCGCCTTTGAATTGTATATACAATTTTTGACCCATATTATTTCTCTGTCGTTCTCTTGAGAATTCTACAGTTTTTGCCAAAATGCAAAGTTCTATATCCGAAGAACACTCAAAAATGACGGCTATTTTTGTATTTGACCACTTCCTCAATTCTGAGTTGAATTGTTACTATTTTGTTTTGCAATTTACAGTAAGGATTTCACTGTTATTTGTGGGGAAAAAAACCCTTAAGACATCGGCAAGAGGGTGAAAAATTGATGTATGAAACCTGACTTACAAATGCGTCAAATATAAAAATCAACAAAACTATGAAGATAAACATAAATAAATTACACTGTGCTCCCTTGTTTCTGGTGTGTACTGATTTTGTGCGCTTGTCCCTGGTGTCCTGTGGTTTGGTTCCCATGTCTCTTATTTGCTCCTGTCCCTGGTGTATGATGGTTTGGTTCTATTGACTCTGATTTGCTCCTCTCCCTGGTGTCCTGTGGTTTGGTTCCTTTGTCTCTACTGTGCAGTGATTTTTGTCCTCCTGTCCCTGGTGTCCTGGGGCTTGGGACACTTTGTTCCTGGTGTGCTAAGGTTGGGTTTCCTTCTCCCTTGTGTCATGTGGTTTAGTTCCCTTGTTGCCCTGTATTTTGTGTGCAGTGATTTGGTGCATCTGGCCTGGTGTCTTGTGTTTCGGGTATATTGTCCCTGGTGTGCAGTGACATTGTCCATCTGTCCCTGGTGTCCTGTCACTTTGTCCAGTTATCCCTGTTGTGGAGTTTTATGGTTCTCTTTTCCTAGGTGTGCACTGATTTTGTACTCCTGACCCTGGTGTCCTGTGGTTTGGTCCCCTCTGTAACCTTGTTTTTGGTGTCCTTTGGTTTCTTGACCTAGGTTTGCCACCTTATTAGTGATTTGGTGCACTTATCCTCTGTTTTCACTGGTTTGATGGTTTAGCCTCTGGTCTGTAGTGGCTTGGTGTTCCTGTCCAAGTTGTCAAGTAGTTACTGTACATACCCTTATCATCCAGTGGTATACAGCCCTTCTCCCTGGTGTCTCATGTTGTTGTTCTCCAGACTAGAGATGAGCGAATCAAAGCTGACAAAGTCGAATTCCTTCCAAATTTCATGAAAAATTTGATTCTAAACAAATCCGAATTTCCCGAATTTCGTGGTAACGAACAGCTTCATTCACTATATATTGTGCGGGCCGGGGGGCTAAAATGGCGGCTACACTTGTGAGGACATGGGGGAAGGAAGTCTTGGAAGGCGGTTAGGCTGGATCACCCTGAATTGCATGGCAGCATGCAGCCTATCAGCAGACAGCCAGCCCTGTGATCTCACAGCCCTATATATTTGGCAGCCATTGCCGAAGACGGCATTTCCAGAGAGAAGAGACGTGTGTGTGCGTGCTAATCACCATTACTGACAATGCAGATCTTTACAGTGGCGAATCCATTCACCTCAAGCCTGCATTTGTTCTGGCTAAAGAGAGAGCAGACACTGTGTGGTCACTAATCAGTGTTACTGACAATATAGATCAGCACAGGGGAAATCTATTGACCCCAAGCCTGCATCACTGCAGGCAGGCAGGCAGGCAGGGAGAGTTTAGAAGTCATTTCATAGTCTGCCAATTGAGATCATCACAGGAAGCACTCCCCATTCAAAGACTGCAAGCAACCATAGTGCAGGCAGGGACAGTTCAGAGAGAGAGAGAGAGAGAGAGAGTACGCTTTTTTCTATTGCAATCGTACTGGGGTGTATTGCTGTAAAAAAAACTCTCTTTAATCTCTTCAATTGTGATGCCATATGGTCTCCTGACCCTGCTGCCACCTCCAGAAATGTTCTCCTCATGCTGTCGCCAGCTCCGGGCTGTCTTATACTGCCATCATATGTTCTCCTCATACTGATGCCAGCTCCAGGCTGTGTCATTCTGCCACCATATGTTCTCGTCATGCTGATGCCAGCTCCAGGCTGTCTAATACTGCCACCATTTGTTCTCCTCATGCTGCTGCCACCTCCAGGCTGTCTCATTCTGCCACTATATGGTCTCCTCATGCTTTCGCCACCTCCAGGCTGTGTCATTCAGCCACTTTATGGTCTCCTCATGCTGCCACCAATTCCAGGCTGTGTCATTCAGCCACTATATGGTCTCCTCTTGCTGCCGCCACCTCCACCCTGTGTCATTCAGCCACTGTATGGTCTCCTCATTCTGATGCCACCACCAGGCTCTGTCATTGTGCCACTCTGCGACAGTGATTCTAATAGTGACGCCTGTAATCTGCATGTCATACTGAATAACAGTATTGTTTCACTACTCCAGCACACTCTATATGTGTGTTATGGCAAGGCAAAATGTTCTACACCCCTATTGAGGCTCTCTGTAGCACAGAAATAGCCATTTTAAATAGTGATTCGCAAATATATTCGTATTGAACCAAATTTTTACGGAAAATTCCGTTATCGAATCGAATTTTTTAATTTTTGAAAAATTCGCCCATCTCTACTCCAGACTTTTCTTTCTTTAGCTACAGTTGGTTGTTTCAGTCCCTAATGCACAGTGATTTTACTGCAAATGACAGTCCTGGTATCCAGTGGGAAGTCTGTGCCTAAGAGGATGTGGCTGTGATCTGACTTTTACTTCCTTCTTTGTTGATCTTATTGGTGTATCTAATTGGGGGATAGAAAAAAAAGCCATACTTACCTAGCCCCGGGACCTCACTGGTTCCCTGCATTGATCTGTCTGGCTCCTTGGTCTTCTGTCTTTTTAGACGAGCACTTGTTAAAGGACCTACCGGCTCAGCCAATCACTGGTTGCAACAGAATCTTATCCCAGCTAATGACTGGATGAGCCAGCAGGTCCTGCACCAAGCACTCATCTCAGAAGCAGGAAGAAGACATAAGATTGGAGGACAAGTGGGACTCAATATTGAGCTGTGGGGTCTAGGACTAGGTCAGTATTAATAAAAACTAAAACAGCCAGAATGCTGAAAAAGTTCTACACTCGGCATATTTATTCTAAGCTCCTATTCATCTCTCATCGAAATAAAAGATTTGTGCCCCCTTGTTCTTAGATAAGGATCTTGTGGATCGGTGCCCACCTTAAGACTATTTTCCTATCATTGACTTTATAAACCTATGAAGCTAATGTCAGTTGTAGATTGCGCATTGTACCGAGGAAATTTCCCAATTATTTTTGCTGGTACAAAGAGTTCTATAACTTCCTGTATATCCCGGTGAACAGGAACAGATATGTAGTAATATCCCTTTAGAAATGTTTTTTTTTTTTTGTACAATTACAAAACTATTCATTACAGATAGGCAGGGTCACAGGTCCTTGAGTCATAACTCACGGAGATGTCCATGGCGGTCTATACAAGAAGCACCGATGTTGCAATATTCAGGTGCTGGATTGTACTGACATTTCATATTTATTAAAGAATATGGATCTCAGAGAGGAACAAACTAGAAAGAAGATGGAGATGTTTTGGGGAGAGACAAAGAGGAAAGTTGGGGGGAGGGGTACAAATTCTAGATAGCCTCTTAAAGTGTACCTATCACATACCAGACAACGCTGAAGAAGCTGGAAAGCTCAAGAGGCTCGATCTTTATTGTAGTGTTCATTGGACTTATGGACTCGATGGTGCACATACCCTCTAAAACAGTGGTCCCCAACCCAGTCCTCAAGGCCCACCTACATTCCAGGTTTTTTCAGTAATTCCATTGTAATAGAAGAAGAAAATCCAAATCCTGGACGGTTGGTGGCATTGAGGACCAGGTTGAGGACCTCTGCTCCGGAGATTCCGTTGTGATGAGTGTTGTATCCCCGTCTTCCAGCCATACACACACAGTTTATTATTACAGTTGGGGCAGGTGTTCTGTGTGAAATTCTGTTGGGATTGTTGTCCTGTGGTTTGTACAAATCATGTCATTTGTGGTTTTTTTGAGACTTGATCCAGATGCTCTGCAGACCACCGTTCGGTGGCAACGTTCCCATGTATATTTCATACATGACATATTGAGTCAGTTACGAAACAGAACTACTGTCATGATTTATTGTCGTGCGGTTGTTTTAGTTTTGACCAAAACGCTCTGCAAATTATGCAGAATTTTTGTCTGGTTTTACTTTAGTTGCCAGGGGGCCTATTGAAATTGTGGTCCTCCTCATTTAGGTTTGGGTTGTGCCGATGAAGCAGCCTTGTAGAGTATGTAATAGATCATGATATCCTGCATATTATCCTCTTATGTAAATGGTAGTTCCCCTCTAAATGCCTCTTTGGACAACCCATTTTTATATGCCCTGAAGGAGCCCCATGTATGTAGCAGAGCCATGGGCAGTAGGTAATACAGCCATAGATGGTGGTATGAAGATGATGAACACCACTGTAATATAGCATTGGGTAGATGACAAATCCCTATGAAACACTGGTCTAATTTTAAGTGAGCCCACCTATTTTGAAAGTAGTAGAAGACCATCGAATGGTCTCATCCTGTGTAACCCCTTTAAAGAAGATTAGCTGCCAATAGAGGTTTCTGGCAGCAGCTTATTCCGCTCTCCCTATTGAGAACGCAGACATGGTTGCCAAGCTGAATGGGCATATGTATTGGGAATCAGGAGGAATATCTATTTGCTTAACAAGCATTAAAGGAAGAGTCCCAATGAGGCCATTGGGTGCCCTTCCATGGCCCAATAAAACAATATGGCCATATGGATGATTCTTAAACCAGACTAGGGATTTATTTGATTTGATCATTTGGGGAAAAAAGAGTATTAACCCAATAATTCCTTCTATAACTGATGAGCATGGACAGAAAGGGAACCCCGAGACTAGCTAGTTACCCCGCTAGTTGTGAAGTAGAAGTCGGCACATCTGTAGATTGTGGTGCTCGTAGTGGGGTCAATTCCAGAGTGATAAAGCAAAAAGTCCTGGCACAAATTCAATGCAATTCTGGGTGTTTATTCCATACACAAGGTACCGGACAGGTTTCTGCTAAGCGAGCCTTCCTCAGTGGTATGAGACAGCTGAGGAAGCTTGCTTAGCCGAAACACGTCTACAGATGTAGCGACTTCTACTTCACAACTAGCCAGGTTACTAGCTAAACTTGGGGTCCCCTTTATGTCCAAGCTCATCTGCTATAGAAAGAATTGTTGGGTTAATACTCTTTTTTCCCCAAATCCCCTAGAATTTGGTTAGTGCCAAGACTTTTTACTTTAGTGACCTGGCCAGGACTTGCCTTATGAAATTGTAGTAGTCGTCCTGGTCCATGTCTTGTGACATGTATGAAGTAGAAAAAAACTTGTGATCCCCACGAACAAGTAATTCTGGAGAACTGTGTGATCCTCTGTTATTCTTCTTGAAAATTTATGAACAAATTGACAACTGGGAGTTACCATTCTCTTTGTCAAAGAAGTTTGTCCTTCGGCTCTCCAGGCCTACTTTTAAAGTTGTAGTTTTGCAACTGGGACACGCCCAATTGTAGGGACACAGCCTATTGTCAACTTATTAATACATTTCCAGGAGAAATAACAGAGGAACAACACAATGCAAAGTTTGAGAAAAGAGGCCTCAGAAATGAAAAGTATTGAGTTAAAAAGGACACTTTAGGAGTGGAGGTTCCCTTTGAGGCTTTGGTTTTTGTTTGTTTGTTTTTTTAATCTTTCGCCATTTAAAAAACGTTTAGAAGAATTTTTTTTTGAATGAGAACTTTATCTTTGTCACCCAAAAATAAGTTGGACTCTGTAAACAATCCTACTGTAAAATAAATATATATTTCACGTGTCCTGAAACCACTCGGAGATGAGAGATAATGAATTTTTTTTTCGAGTTGTTATTTCCTTCCAAACAAAAGAAAAACATGAACTTGTCTTCAGGGTTTCTTCCAAGATATAGGTAGTGAACGCTTTGACTCAGGAAGGGCTGGAAACCCATTGGTTACACGTCGTTCCTTTGTGTGCTGAGCTGACCGGATGCAACAAATGTGGCCTGACCACAGTAAAACATGACAGGCGGTCATCTTAAGTACCCGTAATTGGTGCAACAGTGGGGTAATGTAACTATAGGGTAATAAAGAGGATAGTCATAGGTGTAGAGGATAGTAAAACACCATATAGTTGACCAACCATAGCTTGATGAGTACTTGCATGGATGATCGGTCTTTGAGCCAACACCCTAACAGCATAGAAGTCTGTAGAAGTCTTTAAAAGTTGTGAGTCAACATTGTACATACAAGTTAGTGCCCTAAAAAAACAAAAAACATATCCAACTGCTCTTATGAGCCCCTTCTGGTGATGGTTACTATAGGAGAGGGAAGACTTGGTGCTTGCTTAGGCCTCCCTTTGATGGTCCTTGGGTTGATTCTAGGGATGCACCGAAAGGGAAATTTTGGTCCGAAACCTAAAATTTAGGTTGTGCTTGACTGAAAACAGAAACCGAAACCGAAAATGCATTGCCCTGCCCACTTTTTTAAATATAGTTTTTTATATAACTTTTTATTTTTCTGTATACGGGGATGCATGAGGGCTTATTTTTTGTGCCATGATCTGTAGTTTTTATTGGTACCATTCTAGTTCTGATGTTCTTTTTTATACTTTTAATCATTTTTTTCTGATAAAAATCCATATTATGTTTTTTTATGTTAACGCCATTCACCATATGGGATCATTATAATTACAATATAATGTTTTTATGAACCAGACATTTACGCACCCGGCGATACCAAATATGTTTTATTTATATATTTTTTTTTATACTTTTTTTTATTTTTTTTTTTAAATAGGAAAAGAGGGGAATTTTATTTATTTATTGATGGACGGGCTTATTCACTTTTATTAAAACTTTTTAAAATATGTTATTCACTACTTTTTACTACAACCTCCACTATGCAGTGCAACAATGCACTATAACTCCCAGTATCCAAAGGGACAAAGCACTACAACTCCCAGTATGTAGAGATACAATGCATTACAAGCCTTTTTGTCTTCTGTGCTGGAGGTTATGAGCTTGTAATCCATTGCATCTCTACATACCGGTGGTTGTAGTGCTGTGTGTCTCTTTCCAAATTAGATTTACACACTGGGGGTTGTAGTGCTTTAACCCTTTGCATATTAGAATCTGTAGCACAGACTCCAATATGCAAAGTGACAAAGCACTACAACCCCCAGTATGAAAAAGGTACAAGGCACTACAATTGTTGTAGTGCTTTGTACCTTTGTATGCTGGAGGTCACACAGAAATGAAAAACAGTAAGGCTGGGTCCACATCACGTTTTTGCCATACTGTTTTCAATCCGTTTTTCTAAAGAAAATCGTATGGCAAAAAAACGGATGGCACTGTATGGGAAAAAGTAAACCGTATGCGTTTTTAAACCGTATACTGTTTTTAAAAGTGCATACAGTTCCGTCAGTTTTTATAGAAAAAAAACACATACGTTTTTGAAAATTTTGTCCATTTTTAATGGGAGGGGTCTTGGGTGGGCACTTTAGGATTCAAATGCGCATGTACAAAGTAAAAACGTATACGTTTTCCCGTATGGAACCGTATACATGTGCGTTTCCCATTGACGTCCATGTTAAAAAAAACATCTGTGGTTGCAGTACGTTTTTTAAACCGGAGACAAAATCGTGGTCAACCCAGTAACTGCGGTAATCCACGGTAATCCTGCTGATGGGGTCATGTGACTAGCAAACGTGCGTGGCCCGCACTGTACCCTGCTGGTGAGTGAGCCGTCTTTGTAGGAGGGAGGTTGGAGGAGGGGCAGTATGGCTGCTTAGGCAGCGCTGTGTGGAGTGTGAGCGCACACCAGTGGGGGATGTTTGGGTAGGTAGATGATGCGCTGTAGAGTGGGCGGAGACTTTGTGGAGGGAATGGAAGAAGCGGGGCAGGACTCAGGGCGTACAGGCATGTTCTGTTGCGCTAAATCCCATGTGTCATTTAGGCCACTCACCCCCCCCCCCCCCCTCAAAATTTTCTGCACGAAAATGCATCAGCCAAAAATGCAGAAAGGAGCATTTCGGTGCATCCCTAGTTGATTCCTCATGTTCTTCTTTAGAAACTCCTACAGACACTACCCCATATCAACTTTAATCTTGGTCATTGCCAACTTAGATACAGTGGTCATTGCTGCAGTGGTTAGACAGAGGGAACTCCCTCTATTACCTCATCAAAATCCCACGATATTATCCTGTGGTGCCCATGACTTGTCATGGTAGACTGGAGCCTAGTGAAAGCCCATAGGTCTGCCATCTTAATGCAACTTTTAGTTGTGCCAGCGGCAGGGCCAAAAATGCCAATCCTCTGTTATTCGTCCAAAACAATTATGAACAAATTGTCAACTGGGCTTTACCATTCTCTTTGCCAAAGAGGTGTGTCCTTATATGTTTGGACTCTGTCCACTCAGTGACGATAAAGTCAGACTGTGTAGGAAAGTGTTTTCAAACTCGTTGCGTCCAGCTGTTGCAAAACTACAACTACCGACATACCCGGACAGCAGGAGGCCTTCATAAAGTGTCTTTAAAGAGAAACTTCAATTGAAAGGGTATTCTAGTGAAATGTCTAAGGGCACAGGTAAATAGAAAAAAACACTATACTTACCCTTCTATCTCCCCCATTGTCTGTCTTTCCCCTACTGAAAGCACTTCCTTGTATTAGTGTTGGCCCAAGGACCTTGCTGCTCAGCCAATCAGTGGCTGAGGTGGGACACAATTGCACTCAATGATTGGCTGAGCAGGAAGGTCCTTATGCAACACAGATACGGAAGTGCAGCACAGCGGGGCAGAGACACCTTGACAGGAGCGGTGGTAGGAGAGTGAACAGGGAATGTATATGTTTTTATTCTATTCAACTGCCCCCGAGCACAGTAAGATAGAGAAAATAAATGTCTGGAATACCCCTGTAACAAATCCCCATCTAAAAAGATCATGTATCTTGTTGCTGCAGCAAAAAACCCAGACACCCTGTGTGTACCCGGCTTATTGTGGTCTTATCAACCTGAAATGACCGTGATCACCCCATAACAACTATTTTTTACCAGTCGAAGGTGAAGCCTTATCTCAGGACCGCTGCTGTATATATCTTAAAATTTCCTTTGTTGTTGTAAGTGCAGCGTACTGTTGATTGTTACACATCCTGACCAGAATATTAACAAGATCAGGAGATGTCTGGTGATGCCGAGACACCTTCGTACACTGGCAGAAGTCCAACAAGACATAAGCGTGTTATTACCGATGGGGAGGTTGTAAAACATGCATGGAAAAACATGGCTTCTTTTGACCAAAGCCATAGCTGCACCTATCCACTGTTGTGTGTGTAGCTCATCAATAGGATGCCTAGAGGCTACTTTGATGCCATCTATTTAAGTATTGGGCACTTAACTTCAAGAAATTTGATAACAATTGGTGTAGACCATCAAAGCATGATAGACTGGGATTTTGAAAACTGCAAAGCTCTGCATGTTCTTTGGTTGGAGGCTAAGAGACTGGACACATAGGGTCAAATTGTTTGGACCTATAGTAGTATATGGGTATCTCATTGGTTGGACCCATAGTGGTTAGTGGGTATCTCAGTGGTTGGACTCATAGTGAACAGTAAAAGTTTCAGTGGCTGGAATGATAGTGTTGGTGGAAATCCCAGTGGCTAAACCCATAATGGTTGTTGGGAGTTTCAATTGCTAGACCCATAGTAGTTGGTTGTGTGGTTGAAGGGGGGGGGGGGGATTCTGGAGCCAAAGTGGTCACATTTTATGTCTTTTCAATAAATTTAAGAAACATTTGTGTAGACCATCAAAGCATGATAGACTGTGGTTTTGGAAACTGCACAGCTCTGCGTATCCTTTGATTTATTGTAGCCAAAATGGCTAGACCTGTAGTGCGTGGTTGGTGTCTTATTGGTTGGACCCATAGTGATTGGTGGGAGTCTTAGTGACTGGAATCATAGTATTAGTGGAAATCCCAGTGGATGAACCCATGGTGATTTGGGGAAGTCTCAGTGGCTGGAGCCAAAGTGGTTGGTGGGTGTCTTATTGGTTGTACCCATAGTGGTTGGTTGGTGTCTTATTGGTTGGACCCATAGTGGTCGGTGGGTGTCTTATTGGTTGAACTCATAGTGGTTGGTGGGAGTCTTAGTGGCTGGAACCATAGTATTGGTGGAAATCCCAGTGGCAGAACCCATGATAATTTGGGGGAGTCTCAGTGGCTGGAACCATAGTAGTTAGTTGGAGGTCTCAGTGGCTGGAGCCAAAGTGGTCACATGTTATGACATTTCTTATTGACAGTTTTTTAAAATGAGATGACTCTGTAAAGAATAAAATTATTCCATAATGAAGTATATTGTTCCAATGAAATTATGAAATTTGAAGGCAGATAGCTCCAAGTAGGAAAACAAGAGGCGGTGGCGGGGGCTTAGCCTGCACATCCATGCTTATGGCGATAACCTCCAGCTTAGACCTTGATCTTAAGCGTTCTGTGATTCCACGATTTGCTGAGAGCAGTCACAAAAACCTTCCTCAAAGCAATCTCTCAAGTTTACTCCTTCCTCTATTCATCAAGTCCCTTGGCAATCGCAGGGCTAAGTGTATTGTTCTTCGGACACAGTTATTCTGAATTTGCACTTTGTTTTCCTGTTGTTCCTCTGGGAAGTTGGACATGGTGCAGGAGATATGGGAATGGCATGCAACTACTAGGCTTTTGTTTAAAGAAAACACTCAGACAATGGGGACTTCAGTTATTTATTTTGACCCGTAAATTGCTCGGCTTGGATTTATTTAACATATGGGACATAAAGGAAGAAGGACGTAGCAAATACCCCACATTACTCTCTGAAGGGTAGGGCAACATATTGTGAGAGGCTCACATACCTCAGCTTCCATGGAATAAATCACAATAAGAACAGCAATACTAGAGTTATGTACTAAAGACCCAAAAATTATCTGTTATTAAGGGTATGCTTACACTGTGTTTCACGTATGGTTTTTAGGATAAAATGTATCTGTAATGGATGCTAAAAATGGATTTTCCAATGAAAATTATAAAAAAAAAATTAAAAAATGGACCCTAATTTCAAATTTTTTTTTTTTTGGGCGCACACAATTGCATAGTTATATGTGGTAATGCATATGTAATACACTGTTATATATCAAAAATAAAAGTTATAATCAAAACAACAGTACAAAGTAGTAATAATAATAGTAACAAAAAATAAGCTTATAAAATAATACAAAAATAATAATACAGTAATAAACAATAGGAATAATACAAATTATTATAAGAAGAAGCATAACAATAACAGAATACATATTAAATATGATAAATACTATAAAAACAGTAGACTAATAATTAATATATTATTATTAATAATAATACTAATAATAAATACACTAATAATAGTACTAATAATAATAATAATTAAATGCAAGTAAAATATTATAAATAGAGATGAGCGAAGTACTATAACTCTAATTATAAATAATCTCTAATTATAAATACTAATAATACAGTGTAATAATATTTTTATTATTATTATACACAAATAACAATAATAACATTTTATAATAATAATATTAATAATAATAATCATAATAGAACCATAAAACAATTTTAAAAAATGCAATACAAATAATATTCCTGATTGTGCTAATGATAATATAAGATGATATCAATAACAATAATATTCATAATAAATATGATAAATGTAAAATAATCCAAACTTACAAATTTTAAGCAGAGGGGAAATTTATTAAGATTGGTGTTTCATACAATGGCCCAAATATATGAAAGGGGTATTCCCATCTCCTACAAAGGCTTCCCGACCCCCTCCAGCCTGTTTGCGAGGAGAAAGCCTAAAGCAGATGAATTGCGTGATTTGCGTAACTCCTATTATTGTTTATATAGCTTTGCTACAGTGCGTTTCCCGAATCCCTCCAGCCTGTATACAGCCACTGGAGGTGCTCAGGAAGCCAAAAACAGCAAAGCAGGTAAGTGGTGTAATTTGCGTAACCTACATTGACTGTGTAGCCCTTCGAGCGACACTGTTTATGTAACTCTGCTCACGTGCCCTTCCCAGTAACAAAGATGAGACTGGCCGGAGGGGTAACTCTTATGCTGGGCCCAAGATCTTGCTCAGTAATAGGTCCCAAAGGTCATGCAGAATGCAATCCCATTTTAAAGGGGTAATCCAGTGGAAAACTATTTTTTTAAATCAACTGGTGCCAAAAAGTTAAAGGGATACTCCGGTGGAAAACTCATTTTTATTTTTTTTTTATTTTTTTTATCAACTGGTGCAAGAAAGTTAAACAGATTTGTAAATCACTTCTGTTAAAAAATCTTAATCCTTCCAGTACTTATTAGCTGCTGAATACTACAGAGGAAATTCTTATCTTTTTGGAACACAGAGCTCTCTGCTGACCTCATGACCACAGTGCTCTCTGCTGACATCTCTGTCCATTTCAGGAACTGTCCAGAGTAGGAGAAAATCCCCAGAGAATACATATGCTGCTCTGGACAGTTCCTAAAATGGACAGAGATGTCAGCAGAGAGCACTGTGCTCGTGATGTCAGCAGAGAGCACTGTGTTCCAAAAAGAAAACCATTTCCTCTGTAGTATTCAGCAGCTAATAAGTACTGGAAGGATTAAGATTTTTTAATCTGTTTAACTTTCTGGCACCAGTTGATTTAAAAAAAATAAATTAAAAAAAAGTTTTCCACCGGAGTACCCCATTAAAGAGATTTGTAAATTACTTCCATTTAAAAATCTTAGTCCTTTCAGTACTTATCAGCTGCTGTATGCTCCAGTTGTGTAGTTCTTTCCAGTCTGACCACAGTGCTCTCTGCTGACATCTCTGTCCGTGTCAGGAACTGTCCAGAGTTGAAGCAAATCCCCATAGCAAACCTCTCCTGCTCTGGACAGTTCCTGACACGGACAGAGGTGTCAGCAGAGAGCACTGTGGTCAGACTGGAAAGAACAACACAACTTCCTCCGGAGCATACAGCAGCTGATAAGTACTGGAAGGTTTAAGATTTTTAAATAGAAGTCATTTACAAATCTGGTTAAAGGGGTAGTCCAGTGGTGAAAAACGTATCCCCCTATCCTAAGGATAGGGGATAAGTTTGAAATCGCGGGGGGTCCGACCGCTGGGGCCCCCTGCGATCTCTCTGTACGGGGGCCAGGCTCTCGGCCCAGATAGCGGGTCTCGACCCCCGCACGAAGCGGCGGCCGACACGCCCCCTCAATACATCTCTATGGCAGAGCCGGAGATTGCCAAAGGCAGCGCTTCGGCTCTGCCATGGAGTTGTATTGAGGGGGCGTGTCAGCCGCCGCTTCGTGCGAAGGTCAACACGCCCCCTTCCCGCGGGCTGTCGGGGCTCCGTACAGGAGATCACAGGGGGCCCCAGCGGTCGGACCCCCCGCGATCTCAAACTTATCCCCTATCCTTAGGATAGGGGATAAGTTGTTCACCACTGGGTCACCACTGGACTACTCCTTTAACTTTTTGGCACCAATTAATAAAAAAAAAAAAAAAAAAACAATGACAAAAATATTAGTTTAGAATTAGTGTTTCCCAACTAGTATGCCTCCAGCTGTTGCAAAACTACAACTTTCAGCATGCCCGGACAGCCGAAGGCTGTCCGGGCATGCTGGGAGTTGTAGTTTTGCAACAGCTAGAGGCACTTTTGTTGGGAATCACTGGTTAAGATTGTAGCTATAAGCTGAACCTGACCCTATTCATCCTGAGCCTCCTGCTTCACGAATATAATTCCGGAACGACAGGGCACTATGACAGTCAAGAAGGAAAGTAGAATGTAATAATGGCAATGCCAGTCGGGTCTGCAAAAAAAAAAAATGGATGAACGTCTTTTGGACGGATCCATCTTGTCCATTTTACGTAGAACAGACTTGACGTCCGCGGCAGCCTGAGTGTTATTTACTGTGGGACACTCGGCTTAATGGTTTTCACATTGCAGCAGAACTTCGCTCTCCTGGCCGCCTTTGCACAGCTCAACATTGGCCAACTGGAAGCAAATAGCAGAGCCTGGCACAGTCTGTTCTTGTCTAACTCGTGGTCACCGGGACTATTTTGGAGTTGGCGTCTATCAAAAAAAAAAGAAAGAAAAAAAAAAAAGTATTTTTTTTTTGTTTTTTTTTCCATCTTCTCTCTTTTCTCTTCCTTGGCTCGGCGCTGGCATCAATGAGATAATTGACGTACGATATTGGCTCACACAACAAAATAATCGCGTTATCCCTTGATGTAGATCTACGGTTTTGTTTATTGTTTTAGGGGAGAAATAGCATGTGGTTTCACTTAGGTTAAAAAAAATAAAAGGAAAAAAAAAAAAAAGAAAAAAATGCCTTCTGAGGCATAGAGGATTTCATTGCACCTATTTTTCTAAAAATGGAGCAGGGCTCGGCCTCAGTGATCCACACAATGACATATTCAGGCTGCGTGGAAAGTTTCCCGTAGGGTTATTAGCTTGGATGGGAAAATATCCTCTTAAACTACAGCAGATTCAATGCTTTTAAAGGGGTATTCCAGTAAAAAAAAAAAAAAAAAAATTATATATATATATATATATATATATATATATATATATATATATGTATCAACTGGCTCCAGAAAGTTAAACAGATTTGTAAATGACTTCTATTACAAAAAAAAAAATCTTCATCCTTTCAGTACTTATCAGCTGCTGAAGTTGAGTTGTTCTTTTCTGTCTACGTGCTCTCTGATGACACCTGTCTCAGGAACTGTCCAGAGTAGGAGCAAATCCCCATAGCAAACCTCTTATGCTCCGAACAGTTCCTGAGACAGACAGAGGTGTCCGCAGAGAGCACTATTGACAGACAGAAAAAGAACAACTCAACTTCAGCAGCCGATAACTATTGGAAGATTAAGATTTTTTTTATTTATAGAAGTAATACACAAATCTGTTTAACTTTCTGGAGCCAATTGATCTAAAAAAAAAAAAATGTCTGGAATTCCCCTTTACAGAACATGTGCCTAGGGTTATTAATGTTTGTCCCGTGATAAGCTAAAAAAAAAAAAAAAGATGAACATGATCAATAGCAAACATGTCCCTAGGATTACTTATGTATGTCCCATTATTGGCTAAAAATCTGAACATGATCAATAGCAAACATATGCCTAAGGTAACTTATGTTTGTCCTGTGGTTGAACATGATCAGTAGAAACACGTGCTTAGGGTTACTTAGGTTTGCCCCATGATTGGCTAAACAAAACATGATCAGTAGCAGATATGTGCCTATGGTTATTTATGTTTGTCCTGTGATCGGCTAAAAGCTTAACATGATCAGTATATAAACATGTGCCCAGGGTTACATATTTTTGTCCCATGATTGGTTAAAAAACGAATATGATCAATAGCAAACAAATGCCTAGGGTTATATATGTTTGTCCCGTGACTGAACGTGATTAGTAGAAACATGTGCCTAGGGTTACTTATGTTTGTTCTGTGATTGGCTAAAAGGTTAGAAAAAAATTACCTATGGATTCTTATATTTGTCCTGTGATTGGCTGAAAGGCTGATCATGATCAGCAACAAACATGCGCCTAGTGTTAGGGTGGGTTCACATCACGGTTTGTCCCCGCGGTTTTCTATCAGGTTTTTTTTAGTCAAAACTGTATACGGTTTGAACATTTTTAGTCCGGTACGGTTTTTAACAATTAATTCAAATCCGGTTTTAAGATTTTTGTTCTTTTTTTAAATAAAGTTTCAATTGTTCGGTGGGTGTGACTTTAAAATTGCAATGCACATGTGCAAAGTTCAAAAAAAGTATAGGGCCAACCATAATGAACCGTAGACATAAGCGGTTCACTACGGTTCTCATTGACTTCCATGTTACAACAACCGTATACGGTTACAATACAGTTTTTCACCCGAACCAAAAACCGCGGTATAAGACGCTTTTAAGTACGGGGGGAGGGAGGGGGGCGGAAAAATGTATTACAAACAAACCGCACGTAACCGGATGCATCAGGTTGCATATGGTTTCCAATGCATTGTCTATGGATGTGGTTTCCGATACAGTTGCATATGGTTTAAAATATGAAACAGTACACGGAAACCGTGGGGACAAACCGTGATGTGAACCCACCCTTACTTATGTTTGTCCAGTGATCACCTTAAAGGCCGAACATGATCAGTAGTGAAACAAATTCTGTTAGTGTCTGTAAGTTTGTGTTGGGTTTAGGAAAGAGTTTTGAAGGCCTAGGTTTAGTTATGTTTGTCCCATAACTGGCTAAAAATCTGACCATGATCATAGCAAACATGAACCTAGGTTTACTTATGTTTGTCTCGTGATTGGCTGAAAAGCTGAACATGGTCAGTAGAAAACGTATGCCCAGGGTTACTTATGTTTGTCCAGTGACTGGCTAAAAATGTAAACATGATCAGTAGAAAACATGTGCCTAGGGTTACTTATGCTTGTGAGAACAAGACTTAAAGGGGTACTCTCGTGAAAAACTATTTTTTTCATTTCAACTGGCTCCAGAAAGTTGAACAGATTTGCAAATAACTTCTATTAAAAGAAATCTTAATCCTACCAGTTCCTATCAGCTGCTGTATGCTTCACAGGAAGTTGAGTTGTTCTTTTTTGTCTGACAACAGTGCTCTCTGTTGACACCTCTGTCTGTCTCAGGAACTGTCTAGAGCAGGAGAGGTTTGCTATGGGGATTTGCTCCTGCTTTGGACAGTTCCTGAGATAGACAGAGGTGTCAGCAGAGAGCACTGTGGTCAGACAGAAAATAACAACTCAACTTCAGCAGCAGATAAGTACTAGTAGGATTAAGATTTTTTTTAATAGAAGTAATTTACAAATCTGTTCTGGAGCCAGAAAAAAAATATAGTTTTTCACCGGAATACCCCTTTAAGCAGTAACCTTCTCTGGTGGCAAGGGAAGGCTTACATACCATATAGAGGGCGCCTTTCTCACTACCCTTTTAAAGCAGACCTGTTAGCAGAAAAACAGGGGTGTATGTAAGCCCATGCCCAGATAGGGCTGGTCCTCAGGGTTCCAGGTATAACTTACTTATTTCAATAGTCCTTTCCAGAGCAGAGATATAAACCTTTTTGTTAATATGCAAATGAGGCTTAAGTGCCATGGGGATGTTTCCGTTTCCAGCAGGGCAACAGCCCAGGTTAGGGTAGTAGCCATGTCATCTTTACCTAATGGCTGTCAGTTAAACCTGGTAGGTAGATCCAATCAGGCAGGTGGGTGGGGATAAAATAGACATAGGCAGGACTTACCTGGGCTCTTTCTGTGGTGGGGAACACTTGAGACTTATTCGCATATTAAAGGGGTACTCCGGTGAAAAACTTTTTTTTTTTTTAAATCAACTTGTGCCAGAAAGTTAAACAGATTTGTAAATTACTTCTATTAAAAAATCTTAATCCTTCCTGTACGTATTAGCTGCTGAATACTACAGGGGAAATTCTTTTCCGTTTGAAACACAGAGCTCTCTGCTGACATCATGAGCACAGTGCTCTCTGCTGACATCTCATGTCCATTTTAGGAACAGTCCAGAGTAAAAGGAAATCCCCATAGCAAACATATGCTGTTCTGGACAGTTCCTAAAATGGACAGAGATGTCAGCAGAGAGCACTGTGCTCGGGATGTCAGCAGAGAGCTCTGTGTTTCAAAAAGAAAAGAATTTCCGCTCTAGTATTCAGCAGCTAATAATTACAGGAAGGATTAAGATTTTTTAATAGAAGTAATTTACAAATCCGTTTAACTTTCTGGCACCAGTTGATTTAAAAAAAAAAAGTTTTTCACCGGAGTACCCCTTTAACAAAAACACTTATATTTATTTATTTATATAGATAAAACTCAACATATGTATTTGTGTATATGTCTATATGTTATTCAAGCATAAAATCCGAAAAACTGGAGATATATAAACTTGGTCACGTTACTTATATGTCATCTAAAAATATAGTAGAGTTTACAGAAGTCCCAATAACGCCAATCTCCATCTCTGCTGCCCAAGGGTATGTTCCCACTGGGCAATTCCCACATAATTACGCGATCGGAATTACACAAGCAGAATTGCGCGCAGTGAACGTTAACATCAGTGTGAACGAGTCTTCTGCGAGACCCGTTCACACTGAAGAATTTCGGCAGTGGACAATTCCGCCACCGAAATATATCTGCGCAAAGAAAGAACTTGGAGCAGGGCCGCGCAGTTCTACCGCTAAAGTATTTCGGAGGCGGCCGCCAGATGAAATTTCTCAATGTGAACATAACCTAACGCGATCGGGAGATGTAAGTCTATGAGACTTCCTGTACATCACCTGATCGCATTACTCTCAGGCTGCTGAGATTGACCGGGACTTTTAAACATCCTCATGGTTAAGTATAATTTAACTGTCTGGCAGACAGGTGCAGAGAATAGTTAGTGAGGGGACAGTGGTGGAGAGAAGATTTATTGGGGGCTGAGAAAAGAGTGAGGGGGGCATCGGTGCAGGGAAGGGAGAGGGGATGGGACAGGCGCGGGAGAGAAGACATGTTGTCGGCTGAGAGGACAGTGAGGAGGGAGAGTATACATCAGTGCGGAAGAAGAGAGAGGGCATGGCCGTGCTGCTGCTGTGAGGAGTGCAGGAGAGATGAACAACCTATCACTGCTGGGGCTTCAGAAGACTGGGAAAGCTGGGTGTCACACAGATGCATGCCACCTTGCTTCCCTAGCTTCCCAAAGAGCTCCAATAGGGTTGCTTTACCAGACAGATCTTCTCTTCTGGAGACTGTAAAAGCTGGGTGGCAGGCAGTATACAGCACATGGCTAACAGGGCTCCCCAAGCTTTCCCAGTCTTGTGAAGAGATAACGTGTCTGGTGAAACCGTGCTGGAGACATGAATAGACGTTCAGATGTTAAACTGGGGATCTCCCGATTCTGCAAAACTACAACTCCCAGCATACCCGGACAGCCAACGGCTGTCCGGGCATGCTGAGAGTTGTAGTTTTGCAACAGCTTCAGGATCCACAGTTTATAGACCACTGTTCCATAGACTATAAAAGAGTAAAGACAATAACAACAGTAAAATTCCAGATAAGGGAAAATTCTGGATTCTCAGACCACCATACAGGTGTATGTATTCTATTTTTTCTATCCAGCCTAGACCGGCACTACGTTGTATTTGTATACACTCTATGCAGCTGCTGATATATTTGTATACATCTATATAAAATGTCACAGATGGAAAACAACTGAAATGACTTCTTCAGTGCAACAAACTTTATCTGAACTTGTGTTTTATGAATGGTTTTCGGCCAATGGCTGTTCGGATATGCTGAGAGTAGTAATTTTGCAACAGCTTCAGGTCCACAGTTTGGAGACCACAGTACTATAGGCTATAATAGCGTAAAGGGAAAAACAAAGGTAACGCTTCTTTAATTTGGCATAAATGGGACCAGATAAGTACCGTAAATATTCTGGATTCTCAGACCACTGTAGAGATGTATACATTCTATATGTTCTATTCATCCTAGACCGGCCGGACATTGTTTTTGAATACACTATATACATCTGCTGATGTATTTGTAGACATGTATATAACAGGTCACAGATTGGAAAAAAATGACTTCTTCAGGGCAGAAAATGTTGTTTAAACTTGTGTTTTATAAATGTTTTCAGCCAACGGTTGTCCGGGCATGCTGGGAGTTGTAGTTTTGCAACAGCTGGAGGTCCACATTTTGGAGACCACTGTTCTATAGACTATAATAAAGGCAATAACAACAGTGAAGTTCCAGATAAATAAAATTCTAGATTCTCAGACCAACATAGAGTTGTATGTATTCTAGATTCTCCATCCAGCCTAGACCGGCAGTATGTATATTTATAGACACTGTATGCAGCTGCTGATATATATATTTGTATACATCTATATAAAATGTAACAGATGGAAAAACAAAAATGACTTCTTCAGTGCAAAAAACATTATCTGAACGTGTGTTTTACAAATGGTTTTCAACCAACGGTTGTCCTGGCATGCTGGGAGTTGTAGTTTTGCAACAGCTGGAAGTCCACAGTTTCGAGACCACTGTTTTATAGACTATAATTAAGGCAATAACAACAGTAAAGTTCCAGATAAATAAATATTCTGGATTCTCTATGCAGCCTAGACCGGCAGAATGTGTATTTGTAGACACTCTATGCAGCTGCTGATATAAATTTGTATACATTTATATAAAATGTCACAGATGGAAAAACAAAAATGACTTCTTCAGTGCAAAAAACATTATCTGAACTTGTGTTTTATAAATGGTTTTCAACCAACGGTGGTCCTGGCATGCTGGGAGTTGTAGTTTTGCAACAGCTGGAAGTCCACAGTTTCGAGACCACTGTTTTATAGACTATAATGAAGGCAATAACAAAAATAAAGTTCCAGATAAATAAATATTCTGGATTCTCTATCCAGCCTAGACCGGCAGTATGTGTTTTTGTAGACACTGTATGCAGCTGCTTAAATAAATTTGTATACATCTATATAAAATGTCACAGATGAAAAAATGTAAATTAATTCTTCAGTGCAAAGAACGTTATCTGAACTCGTGTTTTATAAATGGTTTTCAACCAACGGTGGTCCTGGCATGCTGGGAGTTGTAGTTTTGCAACAGCTGGATGTCCACAGTTTCGAGACCACCATTTTATAGGCTATAATAAAGGCAATAACAACAGTAAAGTTCCAGATAAATAAATATTCTGTATTCTCTATCCAGCCTAGACCGGCAGTATGTGTATTTGTAGACACTCTATGCAGCTGCTGATATACATTTGTATACATTTATATAAAATGTCACAGATGGAAAAACAAAAATGACTTCTTCAGTGCAGAAAATGTTATCTGGACTTGTGTTTTATGAATGGTTTTTCTTGACAAACGATTAAAGAGGAAAGGCCGAAAGGAAGTAAAACAGGAAGTAGCAATGTTGTGCCTTAGATTAAACAGGGCCGACACTCCTTCTGTGGACGTGTCAATCACCCGAGGATCCACACACACACATGCCCCATTGCGGTTACACAATATCTTCACAAAACAATAGGGACAAACCCTCCGAGAAGTATGGACACATCTCTGTGTCTCTAAGAGAAACCACTGCTGGTCCACCAGCATCTGACCGGCAAGGAGATTGGACCACAACACCTTGGGACACCATGACGTCTACTATTCACTAGACCTGGGGACTTAACTTTTTTCTTTTTCTTTTTTTTTGGAACATTTTTTAACCAAAAGGACCTAGAAGGAAACTATGACAATTTGGTTATCATCAACCCTGGAAAGATGTTGCAAACACAGTTCATTTCGCCGTACGAGGACTACCCCCCTGTAAGTCTCACATAGTCTTCTCATCATTGGTGTCCGGTCTCTTCTAGACAGTCAGGTTGACTTTGTATTAGGGTCAGGGGAGTGTAGACTCCAGAGCAGAAATCAAAGTGAGCCCCCAAGTTCCCAACCACACCCCCTCCCCCCGGTGAGTCAAGTCCTCAAACCCTCAGCCCACAAGGGACAGAGCGGTCGGGTCGCATTTTTTTTGTTTTCTTTTGCAAGGACGAACTCATCTCTGCTACATTTTTGTTTTGTTACCTAATTTGTTGTCTGATGGACATTGTCCCGTTGTGTCACACAGTAATAATAATAATAATTGTAGTAGTAGGAAGCCAGAAAACCACAAATATTACTAGATCTTCTCTTACCTTCTGTATAATTGTTTCATTTATGTTGCACAAAAAGTTGTTAGTATTACATAAAGACAATAATGTATTATTATAATTATTATATTCTCTTCCTGTCGGTTCATTTTCTGAATATGTAGAGGTGCAAAATATTTTATTCATGAGTTGTAGCTTCGCACATCAGGAGGGCCGCAGTTTGGAGACCACTGATCTAGATTGTGGATATTTACATATCTATCTATCTCATATCTATTTATCTATCTCATATCTATCTCATATATATACATCAATCTCATATCTATCTATCTCATATCTATCTATCTCTCTCATATCTATCTATCTATCTCATATCTATCTATCTCATATCTATCTATCTCATATCTATCTATCTCATATCTATCTATCTCATATCTATCTATCTATCTATCTCATATATATACATCTATCTCATATCTATCTATCTATCTCATATCTATCTATCTCTCTCATATCTATCTATCTATCTCATATCTATCTATCTCATATCTATCTATTACCTCCTAGCTATCTATCTATCTCATATCTATTTATCTATCTCATATCTATCTATCTATCTATCTCATATATATACATCTATCTCATATCTATCTATCTATCTATCTCATATCTTTCTATCTATCTCACATCTATCTATCTATCTCATATCTATCTATCTTTCTATCTCATCTCATATCTATCTACCTATCTATCTAATATCTATCTATCTCATATATATATATATCATATCATATCTATCTATCTATCTATCTATCTAATATCTATATTATATCTATCTATCTAATATCTATATTATATATTTCTTCCTATCTATGTAATATCTATATATCTATTTATCTATATATCTCATATCTATCTCATATCTATCTATCTATCTCATATCTATCTATCTCATACATATATATATATATATATATATATATATGTATATCATATCTATCTATCTATCTATCTATCTCTCATATCTATCTATCTATATATGTCATATCTATCTATCTATCTATCTATCTATCTATCTATCTATCTATCTATATATCTCTCATATCTATCTATCTATCTATGTCATATCTATCTATCTAATATCTATATTATATCTATCTATCTAATATCTATATTATATATATATCTTCCTATCTATGTAATATCTATATTATATCTATGTCATATATATCTGTAAAAAAAACAAAAAAACAATCCAAAAATAAGGCAGCACCACACACACACATCTATCTGACTTAATCCCTACCTGTATAGTGCAGATAGTATGGTGCACAAATGCAAACGTTGGAAATACTGAAGCAATGCAGAAGTCTTACAAAACATACAAAATGTGTTTATTCACATTTACTTACAGCTGATACATTACCTTTTTGATATGGATGAGTAAACACATTTTGTCCATTTTGTAACCCTTTTATAGTGCTTCAGTATTCCCAGCTTTTATCTATTTTCCTGTCTATCTGTCTATGTATCTATATCTAATAATTTTTGTATGCTAAGATGTTGATGTTTTCCTTGTAGAAGGTTTCATGTATGTGATAGAAAACAATAGAATATAACAGTAGTTGTATTATTTATCATGACTGTTATACCAATAAGAATTGTAACCATTATCTGTAGGTCATCTCTTATCATTACAACCTGTCTTTATTCTGGCGCCTGGTGATCAGCTGATCGCTACACATATAAAAACCCTTAGCCTTATGGAATTATAATATTACATGCTGGCCATACAAATAAACAGTCATCCATATAATATATTCTGTTTTCATAGAGGCTCATAGAGGGGCATCTTTTGTGCCACCTACTATAACTTTTATATACCCATGTACCAGGGGCGTAACTATTGGGAGTTCAGAGGTTTCAGTTGGAGCCTGAGGAGGCCGAAAAGATCATTCCTATATCAGGAGACCAGTACTATAAGTGAAGCATTATAGTTGGGGGCCCTGTTATTAATTTTGCACTGGGGCCCCCAACGTCATCAAGGTTATGCCACTGCATGTACCCTACCCAAAAGGGCACTGGTCTCCAAACTATAGACCTCTAGATGTTGCAAATCTACTACTTTCAGCATGCCCGGACAGCCAACGGTTTATAGATGACGTCTTTTATGACATCACTGTATATACAATGACCCATAGAGATTTGTGGACCACTCATTGACTTGATTGTTGTTATGGACATCTTCCTCCCTTTAAGAACTTAACTTTATACCGTGTTCATACAAAATTTTTTATTTAGGTGGGATTTTCTTTTATTCCCATAGGATTTGTCTACTTCCGATTATAGACGACGTCTTTTATGACATCGCTGTATATACAATGACCCATAAACATTTGTGGATCACTCATTGACTTGATTGTTATTGTGGACATCTTCCTACCCTTTAGAACTGAACTTTATACCGGGTTCATACAAAAAATGTTATTTAGATGGGATAATTTTTTTTGTATTCCCATTGGATTTGCCTACTTCTTGACCGGACACTTCCTTGTTCTTCTTCCAGGTTCCTTCAGATGCATTTTTTGGAATCAAATCACCCAATATTTTTGCTTACAGCTGCTATTTGCGGCATCTGAAGAACATTTCAGTAAAGTTGGCAAAAACATTGTGTTTTTTTTTTGGTCATTTATATTTAACGTTTTTATTAATTTTTTTTTTTTTGGCACATTATCAGCTCTCATCCCGGCTGCTACTTATAGTTCCTCAGATTGTGATAAATACACGTAAACCTTGTCTTATCTCCATCAGAAGACGTCTTGCATTCTTTCTGTAGAACATAAATCATATGTTTCCTTTGTTTGTTTACAGGAAGCGTTATCAGTGGTAAGCGACGATCAATCGTTATTCGAGTGCGCCTACGGAACGCCCCACCTCCCCAAGGCGGAGATGACGGCTTCATCCTCCAGTGAGTATGGGCAAACCTCAAAGATGAGTCCACGGGTCCCGCAGCAAGACTGGCTAACACAACCCCCATCCAGAGTCACCATCAAGATGGAGTGTAACCCCAGTCAGATTAATGGATCCAGGTACTACTACTAAGACACTTTCTTCCACTAAGATGTTGAAAGTTCAAATTCTGCTGTTTCATAAAAGGCTTAGAACACTACCAGAAAACAATTTTTATTAGGAAACTCTTCAGTGATCAGAAGTGATCTGTGGGGGATACTTACAATAAGTGCTCAGTTTCCCTACAGCACCACCGCAGGAGAAGTGAAGTATTACAATGTTTCCATTATATTCAGTGGTCCTCCACAGCAGAAGACACTCTCTATAGCTGTTCTCCACTCTAGCTAATTTATGAGGGCCCAAAACTGTTGCAAAACTACAACTCCTGAGATACTACTTGTAGTTTCACAACAGGCACAGGGGTTGAGAAACACTGATATAGAAAATGAAAATGAGCTGCCTTCGCAATTTCTATGAACGTTGTCAACCAGAGTTGGATAATTCAGGAAAGTTAAATTGGCCTATTAATACAGAAAGGGAAATATGTACAGTAAAGCACTTGTGTAGGGGAGTAGCCATGGGGGGGGGGGGGGTTCAGAGCTTGTAGTCTCAGCAGAGCCCTGGTGCTTGGGGGTCCCACAGTTCCTTCTGTTCATTTTAGTTGGGGCCCTGGGGCCAGAAACTTTTTAACCTACTAATGACCCATGATGACTTTAACAAGATATGGAGTGGGCTGAGGAGATGTCAATATTCACCATCATTGACCTGTCACTTTTTTTCCCTAAATGGCATTTAGGTGGTTATCTCATAATTGGCCACACTGTCATGTCTCCAATTGACACCCCAATAATGTAAAATCTGGGGGGTGATTGTTTGCCATGGCTACCATGAAAAATATAGTATTACAACCAGTTTTACAAACAGGCAGGCTATAATAATAGATCACAGATCTGACAGTATACTGCAATAGTATTGCAGTGTACTGTACAAGCAATCAGCAAATCCCTTAGGGCAGTGGTTACAACCTAAATCCTCAAGGCCCACCAACATTCCAGGTTTTTATAAGTTACTCCATAAATATAGGAATAGAATAAGGAAAAATTCTAATTCTGGACTGTGGTTGAGGACTGGGTTGGGGACCTCAGCCTTAGGGGACAGAGTAATCCCCTGAGTTGTCTGGTTTGGGTTTGTGTCACGATGCCGGCTGGCAGGTAGTGGATCCTCTGTGCCAGAGAGGGATGGCGAGGACCGCGCTAGTGGACCGGTTCTAAGCCACTACTGGTTTTCACCAGAGCCCGCCGCAAGGCGGGATGGTCTTGCTGCGGCGGTAGTGACCAGGTCGTATCCACTAGCAACGGCTCACCTCTCTGGCTGCTGAAGATAGGCGAGGTACAAGGGAGTAGGCAGAAGCAAAGTCGGACGTAGCAGAAGGTCGGGGGCAGGCGGCAAGGTTCGTAGTCAGGGGAGATAGCAGAAGTTCTGGTACACAGGCTTTAAACACACAAAACGCTTTCACTAGGCACAAGGGCAACAAGATCCGGCAAGGAAGTGCATGGGAGGAGGATAGATATAGTCAGGGACCAGGTGGAAGCCAATTAAGCTAATTGGGCCAGGCACCAATCATTGGTGCACTGGCCCTTTAAGTCTCAGGGAGCTGGCGCGCGCGCGCCCTAGAGAGCGGAGCCACGCGCGCCAGCACATGACAGCAGGGGACGGGAACGGGTAAGTGACCTGGGATGCGATTCGCGAGCGGGCGCGTCCCGCTGTGCGAATCGCATCCCCAACGGCCATGACAGAGCAGCGCTCCCGGTCAGCGGGACTGACCGGGGAGCTGCAGGGAGAAAGACGCCGTGAGCGCTCCGGGGAGGAGCGGGGGCCCGGAGCGCTAGGCGTAACAGTACCCCCCCCGTTAGGTCTCCCCTTCTCTTTATCCGGTAACTGCCTCCCCTGGGATGAGGACACCGGGAAAGGATGGAGGGATTCCTCAACGGCAGGCAGAACAGCAGGAGTAGGAATGGGGAGAGAGGGCAGAGGGCGAGACCTGGCACGGGGCAGTGTGACACCAGGACGAGGGCCATGAGGGGACACAGGGGCTTGCCTGATGGGACTGGGAGGGGGGGAGAGGCATTTCCTGTGGCAGGCAGAGTCCTTAATGACCTTAGGGGGACCGGATACAGGAGGAACCACAGGGTCACGGCAGGGAGTACTGGGAACCGGTTGAAGGCAGTCCTTGGAACAAGAGGGACCCCAACTCTTGATCTCCCCAGTGGACCAATCCAGGGTTGGGGAATGGTGTTGAAGCCAGGGTAGTCCAAGGAGAACTTCAGAAGTGCAATTAGGAAGGACAAAAAATACAATTTCCTCGTGATGAGGTCCGATGCACATTAGGAGGGGCTCCGTGCGGAAACGCACGGTGCAATCCAACCTGGCTCCGTTGACCGCGGAAATGTGGAGTGGCTTGACAAGACGGGTCACCGGGATGCGGAATTTATTCACTAAGGACTCCCGAATAAAATTCCCAGAAGCTCCAGAGTCCAGGCAGGCCACGGCTGAGAGGGAAGAGCTGGCTGAAGTAGAAATCCGAACAGGCACCGTGAGACGTGGAGAAGCCGACTTAGCATCAAGAGAGGCCACACCCACGAGAGCTGGGTGCGAGCGTGCGTTTCCCAGACGTGGAGGACGGATTGGGCAATCCACCAAAAAATGTTCAGTACTGGCACAGTACAGACAAAGATTCTCTTCCTTACGGCGATTCCTCTCTTCCAGGGTCAGGCGAGACCGATCCACTTGCATGGCCTCCTCGGCGGGAGGCCTAGGCGCAGATTGCAGTGGAGACTGTGGGAGAGGTGTCCAGAGATCTAAGTCTTTTTCCTGGCGGAGCTCTTGATGCCTCTCAGAAAAACGCATGTCAATGCGAGTGGCTAGATGAATGAGTTCATGCAGGTTAGCAGGAGTCTCTCGTGCGGCCAGAACATCTTTAATGTTGCTGGATAGGCCTTTTTTAAAGGTCGCGCAGAGAGCCTCATTATTCCAGGATAGTTCAGAAGCAAGAGTACGGAATTGTATGGCGTACTCGCCAACGGAGGAATTACCCTGGACCAGGTTCAGCAGGGCAGTCTCAGCAGAAGAGGCTCGGGCAGGTTCCTCAAAGACACTTCGAATTTCCGAGAAGAAGGAGTGTACAGAGGCAGTGACGGGGTCATTGCGGTCCCAGAGCGTTGTGGCCCATGACAGAGCTTTTCCAGACAGAAGGCTGACTACGAAAGCCACCTTAGACCTTTCAGTAGGAAACTGGTCCGACATCATCTCCAAGTGCAGGGAACATTGCGAAAGAAAGCCACGGCAAAACTTAGAGTCCCCATTAAATTTGTCCGGCAAGGACAGGCGGAGGCTAGGAGTGGCCACTCGCTGCGGAAGGGGTGCAGGAGCTGGCGGAGGAGATGGTTGTTGCTGCTGTAGCTGTGACTGTACTTGCTGTAGTTGTGACTGGAGTTGCTGTGTCATGGTGGTCAAGTACGACAGCTGGTGATCTTGTTGGGCGATCTGACGAGCTTGCTGGGCGACCAGCGTAGGGAGGTCAGCGACAACTGGCAGAGGAACTTCAGCGGGATCCATGGCCGGATCTACTGTCACGATGCCGGCTGGCAGGTAGTGGATCCTCTGTGCCAGAGAGGGATGGCGAGGGCCGCGCTAGTGGACCGGTTCTAAGCCACTACTGGTTTTCACCAGAGCCCGCCGCAAGGCGGGATGGTCTTGCTGCGGCGGTAGTGACCAGGTCGTATCCACTAGCAACGGCTCACCTCTCTGGCTGCTGAAGATAGGCGAGGTACAAGGGAGTAGGCAGAAGCAAAGTCGGACGTAGCAGAAGGTCGGGGGCAGGCGGCAAGGTTCGTAGTCAGGGGAGATAGCAGAAGTTCTGGTACACAGGCTTTAAACACACAAAACGCTTTCACTAGGCACAAGGGCAACAAGATCCGGCAAGGAAGTGCATGGGAGGAGGATAGATATAGTCAGGGACCAGGTGGAAGCCAATTAAGCTAATTGGGCCAGGCACCAATCATTGGTGCACTGGCCCTTTAAGTCTCAGGGAGCTGGCGCGCGCGCGCCCTAGAGAGCGGAGCCGCGCGCGCCAGCACATGACAGCAGGGGACGGGAACGGGTAAGTGACCTGGGATGCGATTCGCGAGCGGGCGCGTCCCGCTGTGCGAATCGCATCCCCAACGGCCATGACAGAGCAGCGCTCCTGGTCAGCGGGACTGACCGGGGAGCTGCAGGGAGAAAGACGCCGTGAGCGCTCCGGGGAGGAGCGGGGGCCCGGAGCGCTAGGCGTAACAGTTTGTACTGTTTTCCTATGAGATGAGTGGCACCAGATGTATCAGGCAGCCACTTATCCTCTTCTGAAATAACAGGGACTCTTTAGGCCGATCATATGTATATTACAGAATAAGGGAACAGTCCATCAACTCTATAGAAACCAACATCATCCTGTCTACAGCCCCAAAACCTTGGACAATTCCTTATTTGTTAGATGACGTTAGATGTGGGATTCAATTTCAACTAAATGATCCCATTGGGAAAACTATTATATATAGGCTACATAAGGTTTAGATGTTTTATTATGTTAGAGCTACACAGAGTCTCCATGGCAACAGAGCACACGATGTACAAGTCCCTTCATCAGAATCTCTCAGTAGTGCAGCCTCAGGCTTTTGGTTGTAACATAATGTCACCAGAATCCCTCAGTAGTGCAGCTTCAGGCTTCCAGTTACATAGTTACATAGTTAGTATGGTTGAAAAAAGACATACGTCCATCAAGTCCAACCAGGGAATTGAAGGGAAGGGTGTAAGGGGATAAGGGAAAGGGATGTAGTTTTATATTTCTTCATAAGCTTTAATGTTATTTTGTTCCAGGAATGTATCTAATCCCGTTTTAAAGCTGTTAATTGTTCCTGCTGTGACCAGTTCCTGAGGTAGACTGTTCCATAAGTTCACAGTTCTCATGGTAAAGAAGGCGTGTCGCCCCTTGAGACTAAACCTTTTCTTCTCCAGACGGAGGGAGTGCCCCCTCGTCCTTTGGGGGGGTTTAACCTGGAACAGTTTTTCTCCATATTTTTTGTATGGGCCATTTATATACTTATATACGTTTATTGGTAAAGTGCGAGCTGATCAGCTACCACCGGACCATCCTCCCAGAACCAACGCACGGCAGGTGTATGGCAGCACCGAATGCAGAAACAAGGAAGAAATGCCAGCGAGGTAAAGCGGATCCCAGATTTATTAAATGGATAAAAACAGGAACGGTGAATACAGGGTTACGCGTTTCAGGCGTGTAACAGGACGCCCTTAGTATGACTAAGGGCGTCCTGTTACACGCCTGAAACGCGTAACCCTGTATTCACCGTTCCTGTTTTTATCCATTTAATAAATCTGGGATCCGCTTTACCTCGCTGGCATTTCTTCCTTGTATATACGTTTATCATATCCCCCCTTAAACGTCTCTTCTCAAGACTAAACAATTGTAACTCCTTTAATCGCTCCTCATAGCTAAGATGTTCCATGCCCCATATTAGTTTAGTCGCGCGTCTTTGCACCCTTTCCAGCTCCACAGGCCATACCAATGCTTTATAAAGGGGGAGTATTATGTCCCTGTCCCTCGAGTCCATGCCTCTTTTTATACATGACAATATCCTGCCGGCTTTGGAAGCAGCAGCCTGACATTGCATGCTATTCTGTAGTCTGTGATCTACAAGTCACCCAGATCCTTCTCTACCAGTGACTCTGCCAGTTTAATCCCCCCCTAAGACATACGATGCATGCATTTGTAGTTGCAGTTGTAACAATGTCATCAGAATCCCTCAGTAGTGCAGCCTCAGGCTTTTCGCTGTAATGTGATGTCATCAGAATTTCTAAGTACAGCAGCCACAGGCTTTCTGCTGCAACATGATATAATTAAAATCACTCAGTAGTGCAGCCTTAGGCTTTAGGCTGTAACATAATATCATCAGAATCTCTCAGTAGGGCAGCCTCAAGCTTTTGGTTGTAACATGATATCATCAGAATCTCTCAGTAGTGCAGCCTCAGGCTTTCTACTGTAGCATGATATCAGTAAAATCTCTCAGTAGTGCAGTCTCAGGCTTTTGGTTGTAATATAATGTCACCAGAATCCCTCAGTAGTGCAGCTTCAGGCTTTCGGTTGTAACATGTCATCAGAATCCCTCAGTAGTGTAGCCTCAGGCTTTCTGCTGCAACATGATATGATTAAAATCTCTCAGTAGTGCAGCCTTAGGCTTTAGGCTGTAACATAATGTCATCAGAATCTCTCAGTAGGGCAGCCTCAAGCTTTTGGTTGTAACATGATATAATCAGAATCTCTCAGTAGTGCAACCTCAGGCTTTCTACTGTAGCATGATATCAGTAAAATCTCTCAGTAGTACAGCTTCAGGCTTTTGGTTGTAACATAATGTCACCAGAATCCCTCAGTACTAGTGCAGCTTCAGGCTTCCGGTTGTAACAATGTCATCAGAATCCCTCAGTAGTGCAGCCTCAAGCTTTTCGCTGTAATGTGATGTCATCAGAATTTCTAAGTAGGGCAACCTCAGGCTTTCTGATGCAACATGATATAACTAAAATCTCTCAGTAGTGCAGCCTTAGGCTTTTGGTTGTAACATGATGTCATCAGAATCTCTCAGTATGGCAGCCTCAGGCTTTTGGCTACACGATGATGTGTTTAGAACATCTCAGTAGTTCAGCTTCAGGCTTTTGACTGTTCCATAATGTCATCAGAATCTCAGTAGGGCAGCCTCAGGCTTTTGACTGTTCCATAATGTCATCAGAATCTCAGTAGGGCAGCCTCAGGCTTTTGACTGTTCCATAATGTCATCAGAATCTCAGTATGGCAGCCTCAGGCTTTTGGTTGTAACATGATGTCATCAGAATTTCTCAGTAGGGCAGCCTCAGGCTTTTGGCTGCACCATGATGTGTTTAGAGCATCTCAGTAGTTCAGTTTCAGGCTTTTGACTGTTCCATAATGTCATCAGCATCTCAGTAGGGCAGCCTCAGGCTTTTGAAAGTGACATGATGTCATCAGAATCTTTCAGTAGTGCAGCCTCAGGCTTTTGAAAGTAACATGATGTCATCAGAATCTCCCGGTAGGGCAGCCTCAGGCTTTTGAAAGTGACATGATGTCATCAGAATCTTTCAGTGGTGCAGCCTCAGGCTTTGGGCCTGTAACTTCAATCCATTATATCTCAATGAAGATATTAAAAAAAACATTTCCGCTTTTTTTAAAAATTTGCAGTAAGGAGACTTGTTACATTTCTTTCTTGCCCTTCTCCTTTACACATTTTCCCTTCTCTTCAGCATTCCCGTCTGTGACCAGGCATTTATTATGTCTACTTACCCGCCGGCTGTAACATCAACACTGGAGTGGAAAAGGTGCCGGGAATAGGAATGTTTTCCTGCTTTGATCTGGGTTTAGTAGTTTTATTTAGCAGGGGGTGTAGTTACATGCCCGTCCTTGGCAGTCACCTTGGATTTGATGTGGTGGTAAGGAGAGCGGGCCGGGCTGCTGCGTGCCAGCAAACTCTGTTTAATTTAAAGTAAAAAAAAAATAAAAAAAATAAAAAATCTCGAAATATCTTAAAAGAAAACATTTTTTCTATATGAAAGTAAGTAATAAGTCAGAGTAAAGCCTGGGAGGGAGCTGTGTACACCGAATACTGAGAGTGATGCTCCATTCATCATGTAGTGATGTCGTAAATTCCCTCTTTCATAACATTATACTTCGTTTTTTCACTTGCGGCATTTACTATGTTATGGCCTCTGATAACTCACCAGATCGGAGCAGTACACTTCAACCTGAGGCTGTCCAGCTGTTGCAAAACTACAACTCCCAGCATGCCCTGACAGCCGAAGGCTGTCAGGGCATGCTGGGAGTTGTAGTTTTGCAACAGCTGGAGAACCACAGGTTAAAGGGGTACTCCGGTGGGGAAAAAAACTTTTTTTTTAAATCAACTGGTGCCAGAAAGTTGTAAATGACTTCTATTTGAAAATCTTTCAGTACTTAACAGCTGCTGTATGCTCCACAGGAAGTTCTTTTAGTTCTTTTCTTTTTTCAATTTCCTTTCTGTCTGACCACAGTGCTCTCTGCTGACACCTCTGTCCATGTCAGGAACTGTCCAGAGTAGGAGCAAATCCCCATAGCAAACCTATCCTGCCCCGGACCGTTCTTGATACGGACAGAGGTGTCAGCAGAGAGCACTGTGGTCAGACAGAAAAGAGAAGAAGTTCCTCTTTAGTACACAGCAGCTAATAAGTACTGGAAGGATTAAGATTTTTAAATAGAAGTAATTTACAAATCTTTTCAACTTTGTGGCACCAGTTGATTTAAAAAAAATATATATATATTTCCACCGGAGTGATGTGCATGCTCCATTCATCATGTAGTGATGTTGTAAATTCCCTCTTTCATAACATTATACTTCGTTTTTTCACGTGCGGCATTTACTATGTTATGGCCTCTGATAACTAACCAGATCGGAGCAGTACACTTCAACCTGTGGCTGTCCAGCTGTTGCAAAACTACAACTCCCAGCATGCCCTGACAGCCGAAGGCTGTCAGGGCATGCTGGGAGTTGTAGTTTTGCAACAGCTGGAGAACCACAGGTTAAAAGGGTACTCCGGTGAGGATTTTTAATTTTTTTTTTTAATCAACTGGTGCCAGAAAGTTAAACAGATTTGGAAATTACTTCTATTTAAAAAATCTTTCAGTACTTAACAGCTGCTGTATGCTCCACAGGAAGTTCTTTTAGTTCTTTTCATTTTTGAATTTCCTTTCTGTCTGACCACAGTGCTCTCTGCTGACACCTCTGTCCATGTCAGGAACTGTCCAGAGTAGGAGCAAATCCCCATAGCAAACCTATCCTGCCCCGGACCGTTCTTGATACGGACAGAGGTGTCAGCAGAGAGCACTGTTGTTAGACAGAAAAGAGAAGAAGTTCCTCTTTAGTATAAAGCAGCTAATAAGTACTGAAAGGATTAAGATTTTTAAATAGACGTAATCTACAAATCTGTTTAACTTTGTGGCACCAGCTGATTTAAAAAAATAAATATTTCCACCGGAGTACCCCTTTAAAGAAGAACAATTCCTTAGTTTTTTCTTAGGTCTGTGTTTCCCAACAAGGGTGCCTCCAGCCACTGCAAGACTATAACTCTCAGCATGCCCTGACAGCCAAAGTGCTTTACTCGTGTATCTTCGGCGCTCCTGTAGAAATGAATGGAGCTCATGCCGTCTTAAAGGGGTACTCCACTGGAAAACATTTTCTTTTAAATCAACTGGAGCCAGAATGTTAAACAGATTTGTAAATTACTTCTATTTAAAAAATCTTTCCGTACTTAACAGCTGCTGTATGCTCCACAGGAAGTTCTTTTCTTTTTTTCAATTTCCTTTCTGTCTGACCACAGTGCTCTCTGCTGACACCTCTGTGCATGTCAGGAACTGTCCAGAGTAGGAGCAAATCCCCATAGCAAACCTATCCTGCCCCGGACCGTTCTTGATACGGACAGAAGTGTCAGCAGAGAGCACTGTTGTTAGACAGAAAAGAGAAGAAGTTCCTCTTTAGTATAAAGCAGCTAATAAGTACTGGAAGGATTAAGATTTTTAAATAGAACTAATTAACAAATCTTTTTAACTTTGTGGTACCAGCTGATTTAAGAATAAAAAAAATTGTTTCCCACCAGAGTACCCCTTTAAAGAAGGACAATTCCTTAGTTTTTTCTTAGGTCTGTGTTTCCCAACAAGGGTGCCTCCAGCCACTGCAAGACTATAACTCCCAGCATGCCCTGACAGCCAATGTGCTTTACTCGTGTATCTTCGGCGCTCCTGTAGAAATGAATGGAGCTCATGCCGTCTTAAAGGGGTACTCCACTGGAAAACATTTTCTTTTAAATCAACTGGTGCCAGAAAGTTAAACAGATTTGTAAATGACTTCTATTTAAAAAAAAATCCCAATCCCTCCAGTACTTAGCAGCTGCTATGCGTGGAGTTCTTTTCTTTTTGAATTTCCTTTCTGTCTGACCACAAGTGCTCTCTGTTGACACCACTGTCCATGTCAGGAACTGTCCAGAGCAGGAGAGGTTTGCTATGGTGATTTGCTTCTACTCTGGACAGTCCCTGACATGGACAGAGGTGTCAGCAGAGAGCACTGTGGTCAGACAGAAAGGAAATTCAAAAATGAAAAGAACTTCATCTGTAGTATTCAGCGGCTGATAAGTACTGGAAGGATTAAGATTTTTAAATTGAAGTAATTTACAAATCTGTATAACTTTCTGACACCCTTTAATTAGAAAAAAAAATGTTTTCCAGTGGAGTACCCTTTTAAGCACACCCTCTGGAGATGGCGGGGGTCCCAGCTGTCAGATAGGTCCTATGGAAAGGGGACAAGTTATTTTTCACTGGAAAACCCCTTGAAGTGCCAGCATCATTGACTATATTGTGCTGTAAAGCAGCCTGCAAATAACAGTGTGTTATAGATCGCCATCTACAGGTTATTGACGATATGGCAGCTATTGTTCTTTATTTGTAATGGTTCTCTGGTATTCATATATAGGTTACGTTACTTTGCTGTTTACTTTCACAAAAGTTCCTTTACCCCAGCCAAATCTCTGGAACAGGTGCTCTTAGTTTAACCTGTATTTAATGTTTAAAGTTCAGTTTGGAGACCACTGCAATAGGGCATGGTGATATAGGTTGTCATAATGACACATTCTTTCCACTATCTTAGCCTAATGCATATATATGAGAGGTACGGTTTATAGACGACGTCTTTTATGAGAGTTTGTGTAATTGATCGCCATCTACAGGTTATTGACGATATGGCAGCTATTGTTCTTTATTTGTAATGGTTCTCTGGTATTCATATATAGGTTACGTTACTTTGCTGTTCACTTTCACAAAAGTTTCTTTACCCCAGCCAAATCTCTGGAACAGGGGCTTTTAGTTTAGCCTGCATTTTACCTCTGACACATTCAACCAAATATATGCAATATACGTAGAGATGTAGTTGATGCAGCGGCATGGTACTGCACCTATCCAGTGCGCTGCTGTCACACCGACACCTCATGTATACATGAATGACAATACATACACTGTAATATTGGAGTCACCGCTCACCACATTTGGCAAGTCAGACACACTACATCCAACCCCATAAATGTACAGTGCCAGGCTATCTTTGTGCGGCCCATAGAGGTGAATGGCAATGTGCATGTTCAACCGCCTCTCCATAACAACAGGGAGGACTCTTGTGATGACGAGGTCCTAGCAGTTGGACCCCTACTGATCAGATGTTTATCCTCTATCTTGAGGTGTCTGTTTTTTCGGCAAACCAATTTTCTGCTTCGCAATATTTAGACACTATATGGCACACCATAAGGTGGATGTCCATAGAAGACCCCACACTAAGCACAGTACAATTAAGACATTCCTTGATCTGGTGACTAACGATTCAGTATAAACATATACTACTCAAATTATTGTCTTATTTTGTAACATCTTGGTAATGAACATAAAGAATCAATTGCGGTATTGCTCTTGTAAAACATACTATATTGATTTTTATTTCCAGGAATTCCCCAGATGACTGCAGCATGGCAAAAGGGGGCAAAATGGGCAGTGGATCCGAGCCTATAGGAATCAACTACGGCAGCTACATAGAAGAAAAACATATCCCACCCCCCAATATGACAACCAATGAACGAAGAGTAATTGTGCCAGCCGGTAAGTCTCCTCAGAAAGGTTATAAGTTCCTCATTGACTATCACCAACAGAAAGGAATCCCTTGCTCTAAAAATGGGTGGAATTGGTCTTGATCTCTACCCAATAATTTATACTCATCTTGAGGTGGCCAAGTTTGACTATCACCCCAAGCTTATATTTCAGTAGTAAAGGTTACTCAACAGACTCTATGTAAAATCCTTTCCTAGCATTGTTTACATCCATTGTGGCCCATTGTTTAGTATTATACCATCTCTGTAGAGGCTAAGGTGGTGCCAACCTGGTCCTCTCTCAATAGCCAAACCCAAAGCAATACCTTGATAGCTGACTATGCTAACATTGGTGTTGCTTACACGCCCACCCCCACCCACCCCATGATCTCCAGCTCAATAGTATGACCAAAGTCTTTGGCAGGTACTAAAATTACAGCTAGTGTTTCATGGAAAAGCAGCTTTGTGAAGAATCAAGATAGAAGAATATCAAAGTATTTGTAGGGGATGGAGAAGTAATTGGAGTTCCCACTTCCACCATCAGTACCAGCACTTCTTCAGAAGAGTTCAGAATTAAGAATTCAAGGTCTGTTTACAAAAATGACCTAAGATGTTGACTTTTTGAGTCCAGAAGTTATACAGGTCTTAAAGGCGTACTCCGCTCCTAGACATCTTATCCCCTATCTAAAGGATAGGGGATAAGATGTCTGATCGCGGGGGTCCTGCCGCTGGAAACCCTCGCAATCTCTCAGCTGTATGGAGCTAAGTTTGCTCTGTGGCTGATGAATCACGATACAGGGGCCAGAGTATTGTGACGTCCCGCCCCACCCCCTCAGTGCAAGTCTATGGGAGGGGGAGGCGTCACAAAGAGGCGGAGCCGTGACGTCACGATACTCCGGCCCCTGTATCGTGAGTCATCAGCCATGGAGCAAACTTAGCTCCTTCCAGCTGATGACTTTGGGGGCTGCAGGAGAGATTTCCTATCCTTTGGATAGGAGATAAAATGCCTAGGGGTGGAGTACCCCTTTAATCTCCAAGCCATGGATAGTTTCCACACCATGAATCCACTCCAGGATCTCCTTAATCACTGGAGAATATATGCTAAAGTTGTCCATCTCCTGCCCCCAGGACTGATCGTCTTTTTTCGATGTTTTCTACCGTATTTTTGCTGTATAAGACGCACTTTTTCTTCCCCAAAACTGGGGGGAAAAGTTGGTGCGTCTTATACGGCGAATACACCCCTATCGCGGCGGTCCCTGCGGCCATCAATGGCCGGGACCCGTGGCTAATACAGGACATCACCGATCGCGGTGATGCCCTGTATTAACCCTTCAGACGCGGCGGTCCCGAACAGCCCGACTGAATAGCCGGGTTAGTGCTTACAGGACACCGGGAGGGACCTTACCTGCCTCCTCGGTGTCTTCTCCGTTCAGGGATCCCCTGTATGGCCGGCGCTCTCCTTCCTCGTCGTCGCGTACGTGCGTCGGCGTGCGTAATGACGTGATGGCGGCGACGGAGAGCAAGGATACCCGGCCGGCAGCAGAGACGTTCCGGAGCAACAGGGACGCGGCGACAGCGATGGAGCGACATCCAGGGCAGCGGTGACGGGTCCGGAGAGGCGGGGACACGTGAGTATTACCTCCTATGCAGTGGTCTTCAATCTGCGGACCTCCAGATGTTGCAAAACTACAACTCCCAGCATGGCCGGACAGCCGTTGGCTGTCCGGGCATGCTGGGAGTTGTAGTTTTGCAACATCTGGAGGTCTGCAGGTTGAAGACCACTATTGGGTTCAAAATCTTTATTTTTTTAGATTTTGCACCTATAAATTGGGTGCGTCTTATACGCCGGAGCGTCCTATAGGGCGAAAAATACAGTACATAACATGTCCTTCATTACCTTTTCTATTGGTTCCAGATATCCCAGGAAGAGTGGTGCGAAATTATCAACTAGCTTCCAGTAGAGTCAAAGTTGGTCATCTTATAGAGTCAAAGTTGGTCATCTTGCTCCACTAATCGTTGGTTATCTTGAACCAAGAGGAAAGATAAGGAAGGCTTCATCTGTATTTCTTCTGAAATTTAACAAGAAGAAAAAGTACAGGGACTGGCCATATAAACCACCAGTCACCATCCAGCTGTCTTTACTCTACAATTGACCATTCAACCATGACTAGTGTTGAGCACCAATATTCGAAATGCTAATTTTTACCGCGAATATTGGCACTTCGAGATTTTGTGAATATTTTGAATATAGTGATATATATTCGTAATGACGAATATTTGTTATTTATGTGAATATTCGCAAATATGAAAATATTTGCGAATATCGGCACTTCCACTCAGAGGACACTGATCCCTCCCTTCTTTTAGGTAAAAGATATAATCGCGCATGCTCATGATTCAAATTTCATTACGAGTTTTCGTATAGAAAAAAAACAAACATAGCGAATATTCGAATTTCAAGAATATAGGCCGAATATTCGTCCATATATTTGCAAAATATGGCGAATTCAAATATGGCCGCTGCCGCTCATCACTAACCATGACGATAAGAATGGCTTAAAAAAAAATTCTATTTTCTCAGTACACATCCTTTTGGCCCCACAACCCCCTTCTGAGTTCAATTAGATTATTTTTTGTAACCAAAAACAAACAAAAAATATGAAATATGTTTTCATTCAACCGATTCTGCCATGTCAAAAACATTGAGCTCATGGACTCGAGTGTAAACAAATATTTTTGGAATCGATTGTTTTTCAGCTGATCTGCAGACACTTTGGCAGGGAAAGGGCCGCAACGTGAATTCCTATAACCTTCAGTCTTTTTGGATTCGTCTTAGGCTGGGCGTTGCCTATGGCACATTTTCTTGGCTAGACTTTTTGTATAGCGTTCTCCAGCCAGCCAGCGTTCCATTAATTATCATAAAGGTTAATTGGATGTCACAAAACAGAAGAAATCCAACCCGCGGCCCTTCCAGGCCTCTTACATTCCCTTGTACCCTTGGAGGTTTTCAACAGCAGGTTAGAAGTATTTATTTTCTGATGAAAATCGGACGTTTTTTGATGAATGTTCTAGAATTTTGGGCGCAGCGAGGCAGCTGTCCCACATCCAGGTGTTTTTAAATTTCTGTTCCTTCGCTGCCTCAGCAAAGGACTGGATCGGCGGCAAAGCCAAGCACATACTTTCCTGAATAGCTAATTGTGTAGATTGTCTTTAAAGTTTGGAGACTGTGTAAATACATCGCACTAATCATTACGGGGCTGCAGAAGAAATATTATGAACCTTGGCAGCCGGGAAGTTTGTCCAAATCGTAAATAGCACTTGAAGTTTTAAGAGGTTGAAGTAATAGAACAAGTTCTTTTGCTTCTTCAATACAGTTATATAATATACTAACACCATAAGAAGTATATAAAAAGTTGTAGCGTAGCCAATGTCAGTGATCTTACAAGCTAAATGGAAACTTCTTAAAAACCAGACTCCTCACATGATCCCAGATGCACCCTTTTCTACATAGTCTAGAGCTTTCTAAAATCCATGGTCCATGTCTTCTCCTCAGGTTGTGGTCACACCTAGGCCCTGAAGGCTAAAGCTTTCCAAAAGGTTCTTCTGCATTATGAGTAGACAGGTATTATTCATGACCTGTGATAGTTAAGGAACCCTTTGTTAAAAGGAAGAAGATTCATGTTACCGTATTTTTCGCCATATAAGACTCTCCGGCATATAAGACGCACCCAATTTTAAAGGAGGAAAATCTAGAAAAAAAAGATTCTGAACCAAATACAATGTAAAGTATAGGACAGCGATCTTTAACCTGCGGACCTCCAGATGTTGCAAAATTACTACTCCCAGCATGCCCAGACAGCCGTTGGCTGTCTGGGCATGCCAGGAGTTGTAGTTTTGCAACATCTTGAGGTCATCAGGTTGAAGACCACTAATATAGGAGGTAATACTCACATGTCCCTGCCACTCCGGACCCGTCACCGCTCGTCCCCGCTGCCTTGGATGTCGCCCTCCATCGCTGTCGCCACGTCCCCGGGGCATCCCCGTCGCTCCAGAACATCTCTGCTGCCCGGTATCCTCGCTCTCCGTCACTGCCATCACGTTGCTACACACGCCGCTACGCACGCCGCTCCTATTGGATGAGGGAGCGGCGTGCGTGATGACGACGAAGGAGAGCGCCGGCCATGCAGGGGATCCCGGCCCAGAGCAGACGCCGAGGAGGCAGGTAAGGTACCTCCCGGTGTCCTGTAAGCTGTTGGGGATGCCGCGATTTAACTGCGGCGGTCCCGAACAGCCAGACTGAGCTGCCGGGTTAGTGTCACTTTCGCTTCAGACGCGGCGGTCAGCTTTGATCGCCGCGTCTGAAGGGTTAATACAGGGCATCACCGCGATCGGTGATGTCCTGTATTCGCGGGTCCCGGCCGTTGATGGCTGCAGGGACCGCCGCGATAGGGGTGTATTCGCCGTATGAGACGCAACAACTTTTCCCCCCCAGTTTTGGGGAAGAAAAAGTGCGTCTTATACGGCAAAAAATACGGTATGTCTTTTTTTTCTACCAAATATAACATTTGTACATGGGTGAATCGATGCTGTAAAAAAGCTTTTCTGTGCAGCAGACTGCCCTCTGTCCCTCTCTGCAATAGGACGCTGATGTGACTGGCGGCAAGATGGCTGCCTAATATATAGGGCTGTGACATAACAGGGGTGGCTGGCTGCTGATAGGCTGCATGCTGCATGTGATTCAGGGTCATCCCACCTACCCTATTTCCCGCCTTCCCAGGATTCCTTGCCCCATGTCCTGACATGTGGAGCCACCATCTTAGATGCCCTGGAGCCTGGACCACACTTGGAGTTTAATGAAGCGATTCATGTGATCGAATCGCGTCGATATTCGCATTCGTTGCCAAGCAAATTTTTCCTGAAATTCGTAATGAATTCGGATTCGTCAGGTTCGATTCGCTCATCCCTACTTCCAACGCTGGACCGCCCTTGTTTGATGAGGTCACAATACTATGTGTGCCTCCAGGTTGCCCATGGTTTGATGCAAGGACAACTACTCTACAGTATCGCTAATGTTTATATGGGATTCCCTAATAGTAGAAAATTTAGGGTAGATTCATCAAAACCTGTCCAGAGGAAAAGTTGATGAGTTGCCCATAGCAACCAATCAGATCGCTTTTTTTCTTTTTTGAAAAGGCTTCTGAAAAATGAAAGAAGCGATCTGATTGGTTGCTATGGGCAACTTTACCTCTGGACAAGTTTTTGATAAATCTCCCTCTTTATGTTAATGCTATTATTTTACAGTACCTACATTACCTGTCCTGGTTAACAGTGTATCTCATATGGGAAGTATATGGATGTTATGTACAGCAGTTGTTATGAGTCTTTAGTAGAGATGCAGCAGCAATTTCTTTTGGGTCAGATTCGTTTAGAAATGGCCATCAAATTTGATTCGATTTGAATATGTTTGGTCCAAATCGAAAGTGCCCCGATTGCCCTGAAAATACACATGTATAACATTCTAAGGTCTCATGTAGAGATGAGCGAACTTACAGTAAATTCGATTCGTCACGAACTTCTCGGCTCGGCAGTTAATGACTTTTCCTGCATAAATTAGTTCAGCTTTCCGGTGCTCCGGTGGGCTGAAAAGGTGGATACAGTCCTAGGAGACTCTTTCATAGGAATGTATCCACCATTTCCAGCCCACCGGAGCACTTGAAGGCTGAACTAATTTACGCAGGAAAAGTCATCAACTGCCGAGCCGAGAAGTTCGTGACGAATTGAATTTACTGTAAGTTCACTCATCTCTAGACTCTCATGGGTTAAAGCTTTGTTACATGTATCCTGTGTAGGGTGGGGTTCCCAGTGGTAGCAGTACAGTATGGGGCATATGGCATTGTCACTCAAGTAACTCAGTTTGTGCCAATTGTCCACCATACATACCATTCGAACTTTCACTCCTTGCGACTAAGATGAAAAGTTCATATTTGGAGAAATGAAGACTCTCTTAGAGTTTTCCATTAACGTAGGTAAGGTGTAGGTATGTAGCCTAGTTTAAAGTACATGTGCCACATTACAAAAGTTTTACCTTGTCCCTCTTTACTTCATGTGTAGCATAGTGTTTATCGTTGTTAAAGGGGTTGTCCAGGAATCTAAAAACAGCCCTTTTTTCTTCCAAAGACCCCTCCCTGTCTGTCTCCACTTTGGGTGTGGTGTTACAACTTGGCTCCATTCACTTCAATGGATCTGAGCTGCAGAACCATATCCAACCTGGAGACAGACAGGGGGGCAGTTCTTAAAAGAAATTATCTCAGTTTTTTTTTTTATTCCTGGATAACCCCTTTAACCGCTACTATATGGTAGATATCAGGTAAATCAGTTTCCAAATCCAGCCTAGATTTATCCTGGTGTAAACTCATCTTTTCGTAATTGAATGTCTGAAGGACTGAATGCACGCTGAGGCATAGTTAGAATTTACATGAGAATTTTCAGATTACATAATAGTCACCAGTAGATGGAGGCCACAATATAGCTGAACAATTACAATAAAACCTCTTAAAGGGGTACTGCACCCACAGACATCTTATCCCCTATCCAAAGGACATGTGGTAAGATGTCTGATCACGTGGGGGGGGGGAACCGCTGCTGGGGCCTGCCGCACCCGACATAAACAATATGTTTAGAATGCTGGGTTTCCGTGGTCGGAGGCGTGATCTCACACCATGCCCCCTCCATTCATGTCTATGGACATGAATGGAGGGGGCGTGGCATGGCGTCACACCTCTGACCGCGTAAAACCCAGCGTTCTAAATATAGGGGATGGGGATAAGATGCCTGTGGGGGGAGTACCCCTTTAAGCTGAGCCTATGTTCAATCACAATTCCTAGTTTGTAAACAATGGTCATCAATTGGTGAAATGGACAACAGTGACGGACTACTTGAGGTTTTTCAGTTGTCTAGGTTACCATACCGAACCAGGGCTGTATTATTTTCCAAACAATCTATCTAAACTATCATTTTTATTTGTCAATTGTAGACCCTACCTTGTGGAGCACAGAGCACGTCCGACAGTGGCTGGAATGGGCAATAAAAGAATACGGACTCCCAGATGTTGACGTAATGCTTTTCCAAAACGTTGACGGGAAAGAGCTATGCAAAATGACCAAAGAAGACTTTCAAAGACTCACCTCCGGCTACAATGCAGAGATCCTCCTGTCACATCTTCACTACCTCAGAGAAAGTATGTGAATCGTTTGTTATGTTTGAGGTTCTATCAAACACTCTACATAGTCTTCAATTGTCCAAAAATTGATGGTAGTTTATGGTGGTCTCGGGCTCTGTTCACAATACTATTGTTCTCCATGTCATCACATTTTCGTGTGATTAGCTGAGTCTGCCTTAAAGGGGTATTCCATTGGAAACATCTTATCCCCTATCCAAAGGATAGTGGAGAAGATGTTAGATCGTGGGGGTCCCGCTGCTGGGGACCCCCGTGATCTCCACTACGGCACCCTGTCATTTGGTGCACAGAGAGAACGCCGCTCTGTACCCGACGACTGGCGATGCAAGCCGCCACACCCCCTCCATTCACTTCTATGGGAAAAGGCATGATGGCTATGTACTGGCAGTCACGCCCCCTCCCATAGACATGAATGGAGGGGGCATGGCATGATGTCACAAATGCGGAAGCTGGTAGCTTCCGTGTTCCGGACGCTGCTGCCACTGCCAGCCCAGAAATCGTGGGGGTCCCCAGTGGTGGGACCCTCGCAATCTAAGATTTTATCCCCATCCAAAAGATGTTTCTAACAGAGTATTTATTTATTTTTTAAATCAACTGATGCCAGTAATTTGTAAATTACTTCTTTTTAAAAATCTTAATCCTTCCAGTATATATCAGCTGCTGTATGCTCCACAGGAAGTTTTTTTCTTTTTGAATTTCTTCTCAGTCTGACCACAGTGCTCTCTGCTGACACCTCTGTCCGTGTCAGGAACTGTCCAGAGCAGGAGCAAATCCCCATAGAAAACCTATCATGCTCTGGACAGTTCCTGACACGGACAGAGGTGTCAGCAGAGAGCACTGTAGTCAGACTGAAAAGAAATTCAAAAAGAACACTATGGCTTCCATAGGGCAATAACTGATGTGACGGATCATTTGTTTAACAATAGTGTTGAGCGTGAATATTCGAAATGCTAATTTTTACAGCGAATATCGGCACTTCGCGTGATATATATTCGTAATGACGAATATTTGGGTTTAGATGAAAGATATAGGGCCTCATTTACTAAGCTGAAACCGACCAGTTTTTGTCTGGTTATTTGAGACATGACTGCGCCAGTGTGCACCTAAAAAATCCGACAAACCCCGAAAAGGGGGTGTGGTCAGCAAAAAAGGGGCGTGGTTTCACAACCCGACCGATTTACTATGGAATTCACAGAAAATCCTGTGGGTAAATGGCTGGAAATATCGACCTAGAAAAAGCTGGTCAGAAAATGTTCCCGACTTTTCCCAATAGTAAATAGAGAGGAATCCTGCATGTCTGAAACAACTTTTCCCACTAGAAAAAACTCGAAACTCTTAGTAAATGAGGCCCATAATGGCGCATGTGCACTATGCGAATTTCATTACGAAAAAGAGAACGAACATAGCTATTATGCAAATTTCGCGGACATAGGACGAATATTCGTCCATATATTCGCGAATTCGAATACGGCCCCTGCCGCTCATTGCTACCAGACAATAGCAGGCTCCATTGACTATAATAAAGATTATCGTTCCTACATTCGATGGCAAGAAGCACTGGAAAACTTGTTGACCATCTTGACGAAACCCATGACTGCAGATGTGAACAGTGCCTTATTTATCTTGTATTTATCTATTTTACATTTTCTATTATCTTCTTTTTAGCTAATTTTCCTAAATAATGATCAACGTTTATACATAATGTTTTACCAATGAACTATTAAATGGTTGAGGATCTGCATACATAAACCAATGCATATACCAAAGACTAAACAGCTAACAATGGTTGGGGGGGGGGGGGTAATTGGAAATAATATTTTCTAGAATCTTGAACAACAATTATTATTAGTTGTTTTTTTTTTTGTTGTTATGCAAAAACAAAAAAAACATTTTGTGAATTAAAATTATTTTTTAATTTTTCTCAGAGGTCACAGATGATTTATTTTTTTTTATATTCTTTAAGTCCAAGCAATGTTTAATAAAAGTTTTCCAAAGTCTAAATTTAAAAACAAAACTTTGGTACTATTCTTAGTGCCGGAACTACAGGAGCCGGAGGCTATCATCGTGGAGCCCCCTTGTGTTGTCACACCACATCCCCTCCATTCAGGTCTATGGGAGGGGGCGTGTCTGTCGACACGCCCCCTCCCATAGACCTGAATGGATGGGGCGTGACGTCAAGAAGGGCGTGGTCGTGATATCATGACCACTGCCGAAGCGACCCGGTGTTTGTTTAGAACAGATAGCGTGGGGGGGGGGGGGGGCCCCGCGATCAAACTTCTTATTCCCAATCCTTTGCATAGGGGATAAGATGTCTACTTTAACAAAAATACATCTAAGAGAGAGAATGGAGGACATGTTCAAACACTTGCAAAATTGGTGATCTAGGCATTTGTTCCAAATTCTAAGATTGTGCCAAATTTTCAAGAGTGACTGCTTGAAAATCTGGCACATCTTATACTATGTACTCAGTCTACACCCCCTCTGTATTTTTTTGGGCACACACTTTAGAAAATTTGGCATAATTCAAGCCCCCCACCCCTCCTTGCCCATACTTTTTTCTTTCCCAATTGTGCACATGGTGCAACAGAGCAAAATTAATCTGTGCATCGCAAATTTTTAAACAAATCTGGCGCAGTCACCACAAAAAAGCAAAGTCAGTTTTACATTCCCCTCCCCCTAATATCTCTGTAACATGGCAGATTCATGTGAAACCCCCCCCCCCCCCCCCCCCCAAAAAAAAAAAAATATTTTTATGAAATCTAGGTCATACTGAGGCTCCAAAGATTTCTACGGCAGCCACCACACGGTAGTGTGCACGAGCCTTTAATTCAATTATAATCTAGCAATCATTTTATTCTTTATTGTAAATACAATCCAAATAGAATTCCTTACCATACAGAGCTTTATAAGAATATAATTAACAACCCTCAAAACCCTCCCACTAGATCCAGCCCCTCCTCGCTACCCCATGCGTTAGATTAAAAAAAATTATAATAATAATAATAAAGAAATTAAAAGTAAATCAGAATTTCATTTAAAAAAAATTATTTTGAAAAAAAAGAAAAAGTAAAGAATTGTTGGAATATACATTCAAATGTTCTATAATAATTGGTCTAAATTGTTAAGAAAATAGATTAAAAGAAATACATTTAAAAAAAATTAATAAATACGATTTAAAAATATTTTATTGTTCTTATTATTATTGTATTCCTATTTACAAATTTGAACAATTTTTGGAGGTATTTATTATATAATTGTTTTCTTTGTAAAAATATTTTAATCTTATAGTAATGCTTTTAGCCTCAAAAAATCCTTTAAAAAAGATTCTGGTATAAGGACCTCTGGATTTTTCCTTTTTTTTCACTTTGGTGTTGCTTTGTTTTGTTTTGCAGCTCCTCTTCCACATTTGACTTCAGATGATGTTGATAAGGCCTTACAAAACTCGCCACAATTAATGCATGCTAGAAACACAGGTAATACATTGATAGATCCGCGAGTTGGGTAATAAAATCTAGAATGTTAAGCTCCTCGGTCACAATGTCATCGGGGGGTTTGGTTCATTTTTTATTCTAATTAGAAAGAACAATTTTTTTTAACTTAAAGGGGTACTCTGGTGAAATTTTTTTTTTTTTTTAAATCAACTGGTGCCAGAAAATTAAACAGATTTGTAAGATTTAAAAAAAAAAAAATCTTAACCCTTCCAGGACTTATAAACTGCTGTATGCTCCAGAGGAAGTTCTTTACTTTTTGAATTTACTACTTACTTTGGATTTACTATTACTCTGGACAGTTCCTAAAATGGACAGAGGTGTCAGCAGAGAGCACTGTGGTCAGACAGAAAGGAAATTCAAAAAGTAAAGAACTTCCTGTGGAGCATCCAGCAGCTGATAGGTAGTGGAAGGGTTAAGATTTTTAAATAGAAATAAGGTACAAATCTGTTTAACTTCCTGCCACCAGTTGATATAAAAAAAAATGTTTTCCGGCGGAGTACCCCTTTGACAAAATGTATTCTCCAAGTCAACATTTCCTTCTGGGACAGGGGCCTTTATAGCTTTGTCTGTGATATGGATTAGGATTGATGGAGTTATAGTTGGCCACATGGGCACTTGCACCCAGAATGAGAACTATTCTCCTTGTCTTCGGATCCCTGCTAGAAGAAGTTATGTAAATGAGAGGACTTTTGGGGAATTTACACTTCTCAGCAAGTGCGGCTGATGTGCTTTGAATGACAGTAAATATATTCTTCACTTAGAATTGTTATGATAAATATTTGATTTTCTTACCAATCCATATAAAACTTCATGAATTTCTGTAAATCTGTAAATTATTGGCTAACAAAAAAAAAACAAAAAACTAAAATTGTAGGCAAACCTGGCCTCCTTGTGTTTCACATAGATAGATGAAAAGATAGATAGAAAGACAGACAGACAGATAAGAGATAGATGGATATGAGATAGATAGATAGATGGATAGATAGATAGATAGATAGATAGATAGGAGATAGGAGATAGATCCATAGATAGAGATATTAAATAGATGAATGATTAATTGACAGATAGATATAGATAGATAGAGATATAAAATAGATAGATAGATAGATAGATATGAGATAGATAGAAAGATAGATAGATATGAGATGGATAGAAAGATAGATAGATATATAAAATAGATAGATAGATATGATTTAGATAGATAAAATAGATATGAGATAGATAGATATAGATAGATGGATAGATAGATAGATATGAGATAGATAGATAGATAGATAGATAGATAGATAGATAGATATGAGATAGATAGATAGATAGATAGATAGATATGAGATAGATAGATATGAGATAGATAGATAGATAGACATACAGATAGATATATATGAGATAGATAGATAGATATGAGATAGATAAGAAATAGATAGATATGAGATATGCGATAGATAGATAGATAGATAGATATGAGATAGATAGATAGATATGAGATAGATAGACAGATAGATATGAGATAGATAGACAGATAGATATGAGATAGATAGATAGATAGATAGATAGATATGAGATAGATAGATAGATAGATAGATATGAGATAGATAGATAGATAGACAGACAGATAGATATATATGAGATAGATAGATATGAGATAGATAAGAAATAGATAGATAGATATGAGATATGCGATAGATAGATATGAGAGAGATAGATAGATATGAGATAGATAGATAGATATGAGATAGATAGATATGAGATGGATAGATAGATAGATAGATATGAGATAGATAGATAGATAGATAGATAGATATGAGATAGATAGATAGATAGACAAAAACAAATGTAAACTATTTTTCTTGAACCCATAGAAAGGCAGTGGCTCATTTTAGTATTATGCTCATTCTCTCTAGGAGGTGCAAGCTTTATCTTCCCCAATTCATCTGCTTATCCGGAAGCGACACAAAGAATCCCAAACAGACCAGGTATTTACTGCATTTATACTGTTCTATATGTACTTTGTATGACATATCTAAAGCCCAAATAAGCTTTTTTTAAGTTTTTTTAGATCATGTTTTCTTTGCACTGGTTACTTATGCTGGAATAATTGTATTATCTTATTCTGTATATAAAGAGACCATTATATTTATATTAATTTAGTCATTTAAAATTATAAATGGGAACAATAAGGAAAAACAAAAAGAGGCATCCCCCCCTCTCCACAAGTTATCTCCTGCCCACAGTATAGGTGATAGAGAGGTGATTGTGTATGTGACCGCTGGGACCCCAACAGATCTAGAACAGGGACATCATCGTCCCCTGGACATTGTCAAGCTAAAGCAGGGGATTGGGTGATAACATTTTGTATTTACACTAAACTTTCAATATTGATTGAAGATTTTAGGTTATGATCCAATCTGAATAGCAGCCGATGTCATAGACATACTAGGAAAAACTAGTACTTAGTAATGGACCGATATAGTCACTAGTATTGGGGAGATTTATCAAAATCTGTCCAGAGGAAAAGTTGTCAAGTTGCCCTTAGAAACCAATCAGATCGCTACTTTCATTTTTAACAAGGCCTCTGCAAAATGAAAGAAGCGATCTGATTGGTTGCTATGGGCAACTGGTCAACTTTTCCCTCTGTAGTCTACTAATCTCCCCTTAGTAGACTACAGTCTCTCCATTGAACTCAATGACCCTCCCGCTGTGGTATTTGTTGGCACGCCGTTCTGCCGACATGTACCTAAAAATTAGGCTACTTTCAGACGTGAATGCCTATTCAGTACTCATAGTAGATTGGCATTTAGGTAAATGAATAAATATGCTTTTTGCAGATTTAGCCTATGAGCCGAGAAGATCTTCATGGCCAAACCACCTTACCTCCCAGTCTAAAGGTAAGTGGTACTTAAGTACTTAACTTATGTCCATTCTATAGAATTTACATTTCGATGATCGAGGGACAAAGAGTAACCCCCGTTTGTTATGCCATAATTGCTATAAGGGTTAGGCTAAGGCTACGTCCACACGCAATTTTTCGCCATGTGTTTTGACCATTGCATTAAAGGGGTACTCCGCTGCTCAGCATTTGGAACAAACTGTTCCGAACGGCTGGAGACAGGAGCTCATGACGTCGTAGCCACGCCCCCTTGTGACATCACACCCCACCCCCTCAATGCAAGTGTATGGGAGGGGGCGTGACGGATGTCACGCCCCCTCCCATAGACTTGCATTGAGGGGGCAGGGCGTGACGTCATAAGGGGGTGGAGCTATGACATCACAAGCTCCCGGGGAACGGCTCCATCGTTCGGAACAGTTTGTTCCAAATGCCGAGCAGCGGAGTACCCCTTTAAGAGTGTATCCGCCAAACTCATCCATATGTTTTCTACCTACAACATAGGACTAACGCATATGTAAGGGTAAAAAAAAGTGACCCCAATCAGATTGGCAAGACGCCACACAATATATATAAACCTACATCAACACCTGCCAAGATAATCAATTGTATATTATACATTCATTTTTGTCTAATAGAGTATATTTTGATTAGCACTTTTTGGTTATATTAATTTATTATCTTGGCAGGTGTTGTTGTAGCTTTATAATCATCCATATGTTTTACCTGACCCAACATATGGCGACACATACAATTGTATGACATATAGAGGCACATAGAGCTTTATGTTTATTCTATACAGTGACCCCCCGACCTACGATGGCCCCGACATATGATGAAATCGACATACGATGGCTTTTTTATGTCGGGGCCATCGCATTAAGTGCTATCCGGCAGCGCAAAATGCTTAAGCTGCTGCCAGATAGCAGCTTAATGTTCCCCGTGTGGTGCGGTAAGTATTACTTACCCCTCCAAGATGCTCCGGGGTGCCCTCCGGGTCCAGCGCTGGTCTTCCGGTGTCTTCTTGGCCCTCTCCGATGACGTCAATACGCTGCTGCGCACGTCATCTAATAGGAATGGCGTACGCAGCGGCGTAATGACGTCGCTACGCAGGCCCAGTAAGGCCTTGCGGAAGACAGCGGAGGACCGGAGAAGACAGCAGAGGACCGGAGAAGACAGCGGAGAGCCCAGCGGAGGCCCGGGGTCACCATCGGGAGCGGCAAGGACACCATCGCGAGTGACGGGGACAGGTGAGTACAGCTTCCTATACTTTACATTGCAAGAATCCCTACACATACGATGGATTCGACAAACGATGGCTCGTTTGGAACGATTTACCATCGTATGTTGAGGGACCACTGTACATTATACAGTGCCGTCCTACTCATCCTTCTCACTACTTACATAATTATATAGGTCATAGGATTGAAAAATGACAAGAGTCCATCAAAATCAACATGTATCCCTACTGTGTCCTTACTATGTTGATCCTATGGGGGTGGGGGGTTGTTGGTTATTGTTTCCATTAGTCCTTCTTTACTGTAGAAAACTAAATGGATTTTTTTGTGAGGTTGAGGAGGTTTCAAAACATATATAGTGACAGCTGGACATAGGGAATGGTGAACATTACAAAGGGGGAGATTTATCAAAACCTGTGCAAAGGAAAGGTTGCTGAGTTGCCCATAGCAACCAATCAGATCACTTTCACTTTCACTTTTCAGAGGCCTCTTCAAAAATGAAAGCAGTGATCTGATTGGTTGCTATGGGCAACTCAGCAACTTTTCCTCTGGACGGGTTTTGAGAAATCTCCCCCATAATGTATTACTGGTTTATGCAAAAATACATGATAATAAGTACATGGTCAGAGTCAGACCCGCTTCCTAGACCATCATAAGCCGAATTTGAGTGAACTATTCAAGATCAATATAAAATTCTGTCTTTCAGCTTCTCAACCCCCTTCTGCGGTGCCCAAAACAGAGGACCCCAGGCCACAGCTAGGTATGTATATCCCGAAATATAAAAATATTCCATTCAGCGATATATTGATGCAACAGCAATAAACCTGTTAGCCCATTTTAAGAGGTTTCATCCCTCCAGTCCTACGATGTCACTTCTGTAAATTTGTGGCTAAATGTTTTACATTTTTTCAAACAAATATAAACAATGTTTTATTTGTTTCATATGTATTTGTTTTTTTTAAATAAAATTAGGGAGTACGTTGCGATATGTCACAAGTTCAGCACAGGTAGTGAGTGTTCCCTTACATCTTTGTCTAAAGCGTATATATAGATTTAGAGGTAGTAATAGTATATATATATATATATATATCTCCTGTAGATAGTAGTACCCCCCCCCCCTTTGTAAGCAGTAATAGCCCCTTCCCATAGGTAGTAGCAGCCCACTGTTATAATAATAGTAGCACACCCTGTAGGTAGTAGTAACCCCCCTGTAGGTAGTAGAAGCCCCTTGCAGATAGCAGCATCCCCCTGTTGCTTGTTGTAGCCCACCTTCTGTAGATAGCAGAAGCCCCCTGTAGCTAATATTAGCCCCTCCTGTAGATAGTAGCAGCCCCCCTCCCCCCGTAGATAGCAGAAGTTCCCTGTAGGTAGTAGCCCCCTGTAGATAGCCCCCTGTAGATAGCAGCAGCCCCCTATAGGTGGTAGTAGCCTCTCCTGCAAATAGTATTTCCCCCCCCCCCCCCCCTGTAGCAGTAGCCCCCCTGTTGATAGCAGCAGCTCCCTGTAGGGAATAGTAGTCCCTCCTGTAGATAGTAGTAGCTCCCTTGTAGGTAGTAGCAGCCCCCTTTAGAGATTAGTAGCCCTCTACTGTACATAGTAATAACCCGTCTTGTAGACAGTAGTAGCCCACCTGTAGATAATAGTAGTCCCCCTCTAGGTTGAAGCAGCCCCTTGTAGGCAGTAGTAACCATCCCCCTGTAGATAGTAGTAGCCCAATCCCCCCCCTCCCCCCCCCCCCATTCACATCACTCTGTCTCCTCCACTGCTCCTGCGTAGTGTAACAATATGGAGGAAGCAGAGTGACGTGTAAGTCCCATTCTCCTCGATTAGGACGTCATTTTCCAGGTGGGAGAACAGGGGAGTGGATCAGCAATATTGTAGTGATTATGTGCTTGAGGAGTTACCTACAGCAACACCAGGTCCTTACTGGGGTACTGGTTGTAAAATTAAGTAAAAATAAAGTACGTTTTGCGAGAATGTCCCCAGTTTTTAGTCTTGGGAATCCCAGAATTTTTTTTTTGTATATTATTGCTTTTTATATAATTTATCCAGATAGATTGTACATGGTGTGTTTTCTTTTATCCTTTTAGATCCTTATCAGATTCTTGGCCCAACAAGCAGCCGCCTTGCAAACCCAGGTAAGAAGATATTTTGTGTCCATGGAACAAGTTTTTTCCTTCCATTCATATGGTCAGAGAAATACATTGTATGATATGTCTATTAGAGCAGTGGTTCCCAACCCAGTACTCAAGGCCCAACGACATTCCGAGTTTTTAGTTACTTTATTGGAATAGAACAGGGAAAAATCCAAATCCTGGACTGTTAGTGTGGGGCTTTAAAGGGGTACTCCAGTGAAAACCTTTTTTCTTTTAAATCAACTGGTGGCAGAAAGTTAAACATATTTGTAAATTACTTCTATTAAAAAATCTTAATCCTTTCTGTACTTATTAGCTGCTGAATACTACAGAGGAAATTCTTTTCTTTTTGGAATGCTCTCTGATGACATCACGAGCACAGTTCTCTCTGCTGACGTTATTATAATAATAATAATTTATTGTTGTCCTTAGTGGGATTTGAACCCAAGTCCCCAGCACTGCAAAGCAGCAGTGCTAACCACTGAGCCAGCATGCTGCCCTTAGCATACATCTGCTATGCATGGTTGCTAAAATGGACAGAGATGTCAGCAGAGAGCACTGTGCTCGTGATGTCATCAGTGTTCCAAAAAGAAAAGAATTTCCTCTGTAGCATTCAGCAGCTAATAAGTGCTGGAAGGATTAAGATTTTTTAATAGAAGTAATTCACAAATATGTTTAACTTTCTGCCACCAGTTGATTTAAAAGAAAAAAGGTTTTCACCGGAGTACCCCTTTAAGTCTCGGTTTGGGACTTCTGTATTAGTAATATACAGTTGATGGTTGATGTGCTATAGAGGAATCCTCAGATGGAGACATACAATAGAGAGCTGAGCAGAAGACGCACTCTAGTGAACATGGCCGGTCCATGTATAACATAAGTGGCCATCTAAAACCCTGAAATGTAATGTATAGCTGGAGGAATGTGAGGCCAGGCTTGAGGCCATCTGCTTGGCCAGCTTCTACTTATAGGTCTTGTCTTCCTAAAAAAAAAAAAGTTATAGCTAAATCAACAAATTATGAACATTATTGTGCTTACTTCTAATAAAAAATGTATAGCGCCACCTGCTGTTTCTTTTCAACAGCTTTACTGTGTCTACTTAAAGGGGTACTCCGCTGCTCAGCATTTGGAACAAACTGTTCAAAACGCTGGAGCCGGGAGCTCGTGACGTCATATCCCCGCCCCCTCAATGCAAGTCTATGGGAGGGGGCGTGACGGATGTCACGCCCCCTCCCATAGACTTGCACTGAGGGGGCGGGTGTGACGTCATGAGGGGGTGGGACTATGACATCACAAGCTCCCGGTGCCGGCTCCATCGTTCGGAACAGTTTAAGAGTTCGTTAAGAGTGTATCCGCCAAACTCATCCATATGTTTTCTACCTACAACATAGGACTAACGCATGGCGGCTGTTCCAAATGCTGAGCAGAGGTGTACCCCTTTAAAGGGGTTGTCCAGTATTAGAAGAATGCTGCTTCTTTTTTTGCAAGAACAGCACCACTCTTGTCCACAGGTTGTGTCTGGTATCGCGGCTCTCCTTCATTGAAGTGAATGGGACTAAGCTGAAGTACTACACACAACCTGTGGACAGGAGTGGTGCTGTTTTTGCAAAAAAGAGGCAGCATTTTTCTAATCCTGGACAACCACTTAAGTAAATATGCTGAGACACATCCTCAATCTTTCTTCTTCTTCTTATCCACAGAGTATGTTGAGGAATTCCTGGGGTGCTGAGCCAGAAGCCTCAAGATGCAGCGTCTTCTCTGCTTGTCAGGGGAGATGCTAACCAAGAGCAATATTCTTCTACTTCTTTGCCAAGCAGAGTAGACACTTTAGCTTCAGAAGCATCCAGTACACCACCCCAGGGATTTTTCCACATACTTGGTGGATAAGAGTGAAAAACAAAACTAAAAGTGTGTGTCCACCTCCGCATATTTATTCAGGTGTACACAGTAAGGCTAAAAAAAGAAAACAGCAGGTGGCACTATACTGACATTCCTTTAATAACTGGCGAGTATATTTATAAACGACAGAATAATGTATAAATGCCCTAAAATGGCATATATGGCATAAAAAATGGCGTATATGGCCCTAAAATGCCCTAAAATAATCTACAACTCATTCTTCAAAACCAATGCCTAAAACTGCCACAACAAGAAGATAAAAAAGAAATAGAAAAAAAACTAAAAGCAAAGAAATAAAAAAAATTATAAAAAATAAATAAATATATAAAATGATGGAAGAAACTAAAACAAAAATTATAAAAGTCGGAAAAAGTGTTTTATTCAGTATAAAATATTCTCATGAATTCGGCCATCATTTAAAAAAATAAATAAAAATAACAAAAACATATAACAGAATAACTTATAAATGCCCTAAAATGGCATCTTACACAAACTCCAACTCATCCTTCAAACCCAAGGCCTAAAACTGCAACAACGAGAAGTAAAAAAGAAATATAATAATAATAAGAATATTGTTAATAATAAAAAGAATAATAAATAAATCAATGAAAATTATGGCAAAAAAATGTAACAAAAATTCTAAAAGTTCTAAAATAAAAAATATTCTAAAAAAAAAAAAAAAAAAAAAATGTTAACTAAATCATGTGCATTACAATTATCACAGCTGATCGTTATGGATATTACAGGAATAGTCACTGCATACATATCCTCTAAGGAAAAAAAAAATCTTTTGACCGTGACCTTATCCGCCCTTGAATGTAAGGCCCCCAGGGTTCCTAGTGCTGTGTATTGGAAGAAAAAAACAAAAACATATTATCTTCATCTACAGTATTGCAGATTCCTATTAAAAGCAATAAATATATTCAATGTGCTGAAACGCAGCGACGGCTAATTCGCTTCAGATGGAACTTTAACCTGATATGACAACTTGAAAGGGATTGGTATTTCGTAAAGCAGAACCAGCTGTTGTCTGCTCGCCATTAACAGGGATTAATAGAGTCAAGCTGATTGGTTAACACTTACGCTTCAGATCGCTATCGCTTTAATCCCACGTATCAACCTACTCTAGGCGAACTAATTACACCTTTATATTTATTGTTTCCATTTGTTGGTAACATCAGACAGGTTTCAATGCCTTAGAGGGTATGTATACTTTTAAACTGTTACCATGTAAATGCGGTATTTTCCAACCAGGAAGCATCCAACTGTTGTAAAACTACAACTTCCTGCATGCAAAACTACAACTTCCTGCATGCAAAACTACAACTTCCTGCATGCAAAACTACAACTTCCTGCATGCAAAACTACAACTTCCTGCATGCCAAACTACAACTTCCTGCATGCAAAACTACAACTTCCTGCATGCCAAACTACAACTTCCTGCATGCAAAACTACAACTTCCTGCATACCCGGACAGCCTTTGACTGGGCATGCAGGAAGTTGTAGTTTTTCATCAGCTGAAGGCACACTGGTTGGGAAACACTGTCATAGAGACATGTCAGAAATTTTGATTGGTTGGGATCTGAGTGTTCAGACCCCGACCGATCGTTAGAACAAGCGGGGAGAAGAGTGCGCTAAGCGCGTTCTCCCCCAGCTCTGTGCCACGTGACCACGAGACAAACTTACAATATAAATTAATAGGGTTGTCTCGTTCTTTGGTACAGAGTTCTAGTGATCTGTCGCAGTCTGAACACTTTTAAAACTTTCCTGACCTCTAGGACATGTCAAAAATCACTTTGCATGCACGGCTCTTATGCAAACTGGTGTCTCCAAACTACATTGCAAGGAAACCCTGATACAGTCATGTATTAGGGTTTAGCCCTATAGCAGAGGTCCAAAACCCAGTCCTCAAGGCCCACCACCAAGATTTGAGTTTTTTTTCAGCTTTCTTCCACTGCAGTAACTGGAACAAATCCAAAATGTTGTTAGGCCTTAAAGGGGTACTCCGGTGGAAAACTATTTTTTTCTAATCAACTGGTGTCAGAAAGTTATACAGATTTGAAAATTACTTCTACAATGCTCAAAAAAATAAAGGGAACACTAAGATAACACATCCTAGATCTGAATGAATGAACTAATCGTATGAATCACACAAATATTATCAATGGAAATCAAATTTATCAACCCATGGAGGTCTGGATATGGAGTCACACTTAAAATCAAGTGGAAAACCACACTACAGGCTGATCCAACTTTCATGTTATATCCTTAAAATAAGTCAAAATGAGGCTCAGTAGTGTGTGTGGCCTCCATGTGCCCATTTAACCTCCCTACAATGCTTGGGCATGCTCCTGATGAGGTGGCGGATGCTTTCCTGAGGGATGTCCTCCCAAACCTGGACTAAAGCATCCAAGAAGTCCCAGATGTGCTCAATCGGATTCAGGTCTGGGGAATGGGCGGGCCAGTCCATAGCATCAATGCCTTCCTCTTGCAGGAACTGCTGACACACTCCAGCCCCATGAGGTCTAGCATTGTCTTGCATTAAGAGGAATCCAGGGCCAACTGCACCAGTATATGGTCTCACAAGGGGTCTGAATGGTCTCATCTCGATACCTAATGGCAGTCAGGTTACCTCTGGCAAGCATATGGAGAGCTGTGCGGCCCCCAAAAGAAATGCCACCCCATACCATTACTGACCCACTCCCAAACAGTCATGCTGGAAGATGTTGCAGGCAGCAGAACGTTCTCCACAGCGTCTCCAGACTCTGTCATGTCTGTCACATGTGCTTAGTGTGAACCTTTTTTCATCTGTGAAGAGCACAGTGGCGAATTTGCCAATCAATCTTGGTGTGCTGCTGGTTTGTTGCCCTCCTATGGCCTCCTCCATGTCTCCTGATGTACAAGCCTGTCTTCTGGTAGTGCCTCCATGCTCTGGACACTACGCTGACAGACACAGCAAACCTTCTTGCCACAGCTCGCATTGATGTGCCATCTTGGATGAGCTGCACCACCTGAGCCACTCGTGTGGGTTGTAGACTCCGTCTCATGCTACCACTAGAGTGAATGCACCGCTAGCATTCAAAAGTGACCAAAACATCAGCCAGGAAGCACAGAAACTGAGAAGTGGTCTGTGGTCACCACCTGCAGAACCACTCCTTTATTGGGGTTTCTTGCTAATTGCCTATAATTTTCACCTGTTGTCTGTTCCATTTGTACAACAGAATGTGAAATTGATTGTCAATCAGTGTTGCTTCCTGAGTGGAAAGTGTGATTTCACAGAAGTGTCATTGACTTGGAGTTACATTGTGTTGTTTAAGTGTTTCCTTTATTTTTTTGAGCATTGAATATAAAAATCTTAATCCTTCTAGTACTTATTGGCTGCTGTATGCTCCAGAGGAAGCTGAATATTTATTTTCTGTCTGACCATAGTGCTCTCTGCAGACACCTCTGCCCATGTCAGGAACTGTCCAGAACAAACTTCTCCTGCTCTGGACAGTTCCTGACATGGACAGAGGTGTCAGCAGAGAGCGCTGTGGTCAGACTGGAAAGAACTACACAACTTCCCGTGGAGCATACAGCAGCTGATATGTACTGGAAGGATTAAGATTTTTTAATAGAAGTAATTTACAAATTTGTTTAACTTTCTGGCACCAGTTGATTAGTAAAAAGTTATTTTCCACCAGAGTATGCCTTTAAGGACTGGGTAAAGATTGCGCAGCCAGGGTGGTATGATCAATCACTAGGTAGTTCATGCAACCCTCCACTATGACAATTGCCGGCTGCACATGCTCTGTTTACACAGGGAGATGTGGGTTCAACCAAAAATGACTTTTAGGGCCACACGATCCCAACAGTTGTCCAACAAATGACCAATTGCTCATGTTTGCACTGACCAATAATTGTCCGAAATTAAAAGCCCTTTAATCCACATTGGCAGATTGTTAGCCAACCATCTGTATAGGGGCCTTGATGTTGGGGGAGAGAAGGATCAGGCTGTTCCAATTCAACATTCTCAATACTTGTTTCTCGGACTAAATAAGCCTCCACTAGAGTCTATAAACTAGAGTCTATAAAGTTCACACTGCCATTGTGCTCAACCTGTTCAGAATTCTTTGGGCTCTTTTTTGCAGCGAACGGACCCTGAACTGGTCGGAGAGCAACTGATACCCCCGGGTCCCTATGGATCCTATTGACTTGAATGGGGTTCATCGGGTGTCTGGTATTTTACAGGAGTTAAAAAAATATATATAGGACATCCAGGATTTTTTCTCAGCTCAACTCTCGTCCTTCTGACAGACTGGCCGATGGAGCTCCCTTTGCCCGAGCACACCGGCAATGTGAACCAGCCCTTACTCTTCTCTCCTCAAGGAAGAGCTGACACTATGTATAACTTCTCAGTATATATGGATGACTTTTTTTTATTATATAAGTTGTTTTGGGGAAGTAATGCTATATTCGAGTACTAATATTTTCTTTTTTCTCATGACTCCATCATGGTCTTTCTAGGTAGCGGACAAATCCAACTTTGGCAGTTTCTCCTAGAACTTCTATCGGACAGCTCTAACTCTAACTGTATCACTTGGGAAGGAACCAATGGCGAATTCAAGATGACAGACCCAGATGAAGTAGCCAGACGTTGGGGAGAAAGGAAGAGCAAACCCAACATGAACTACGACAAGCTGAGCCGTGCACTCCGTTACTACTACGACAAGAATATTATGACTAAAGTCCACGGCAAGCGCTACGCTTACAAGTTTGACTTTCATGGGATCGCCCAAGCCCTTCAGCCTCACCCACCGGAGTCTTCAATGTATAAGTACCCCTCCGAACTGCCATATATGGGCTCTTACCATGCCCACCCACAGAAGATGAACTTTGTTGCTCCTCATCCGCCAACTCTACCTGTGACGTCATCCAGTTTTTTTGCAGCCCCAAACCCTTACTGGAATTCGCCACCTGGGAGTATCTACGCAAATAGCCGAATTCCGGCTAGCCATATGGCCTCTCATCTTGCAAATTACTACTAATTTTTTTCTTTCAATGGGGAAAAAAGAAAAAATCACTGTGGATTATAGTTTTTGAAACGACTCTGAAAGGAGATCATAATGTGTTACCCGTGCCTTCCGGAAGATGGCCGCATAAAATAAACAAAAAACATTGTAGAGGTTAGCGATGAAGACAATTTTACTAACGAAGTTCACATGCTAATGATGTAATATAGGATGACATCACAGCATTGGACCAATATGTGTTTTTGGATTTCAGTAATGGAATTTGAATAGATGAAGGGAACATGAAAAAAAAAACTTTATGGAAACCAAACTTTATACAAATACTACAGGGACTTGCAGCTTACAAATAAACTACCTGTATTTAAAGACGAACACACAACAACACAATATCATGGCAAAAATTTTGGTAAAATTTTCACTTAATGGGGAAAGGAACTGTTGGAATAACTGTGAAGACTTCATACATTCCTTGATGTATCAAAAAAAAGATTGAGCCATTATGGAGGAACCAAGAAAGTGTTCTGAAGGGACCGTAGACTAGAAGTTTAGGGCGAGACTACAGAAGGAAGAGCGGAACGTCAAGATAGAAAAAAAAATTCCATATCTGGTGATGAACTTACAACCTTACGACAAACAAAAATATTTTGAGACTTAAGGTGATGATGATAAAGATTAGAAAATATTATCTTGAATGACATAAAACTGGAATAGTCTGATATTTAAAGGAACATGCAGGACCTCATTTTGTTCTTACAGTATACAACACCCTATGTTTTCCATAGGGATGCCATGGCTAAGGTAGAAGAAGGGGGGTTTAAATTTCTTTTCTTTTTTTTTTTTTACAAAAAATATACATGTATGTAACTTTTTGGGCCAAGTAGGTTCCTATTCATATCCATATAGAAATGCAGAATTTTGATACAATATTTTCATACCGTTGAATGCTGTACTACAGTTGCTTGACGTAACACGTCGACATGGGCAAACTATAAAAACACGGCACTGATGACTTAAGCGATATCCCTCAGTGGAACCCCCATAGAGGCCTTCTCCAGTTCCGCTGCCAGTGCTCTCAGGGTGGAATTTATACTCAATGCTATATTTTAGTAAAGGGAGATTGGGTTGAATATAAATGAAGCTCCCTAGTTTTTTTGTTTTTTTAAATAAGCAGGTGCCAGTTTTATTTGAGTCGCGAACGCTGTGCGCTCGTCAGGTTGAAGTATACAAGTCAATGGTATTATTTTTCATTTTTATATAATTATATGTAACTTATGCATTTATACACTACGAGTTGAGCTCGGCCAACCAAAGAAAAAATAAAGAAGGGACATTTAAAGAAAAAAAACAAAAAAACAAAAAAAAAACGACAAAAACATTGTGGCCTTAAACTCTGTAATGCTTCATGTTTACAGTATGATCTTAGTACTTAGGATGAACTTTGTATGCAATGCAATAAGCTTGGCCTAGCATGGCTGTTCAGATTTAGATTGTAGTGTGCAATTTGCATTTTTGTTTGTTTTTTATTTGTTTCATCTCTGACCAACCTCAATTCTCATTAAAAAAAAAGTGTTATCTGTGGAATTTTCAGTCACATTTGGTACTTTACTTTAAGACCCCCCCCCCCCTACAAAAAAAAAAAAAAAAAACAACTTGCAGGAAACTAGAAACCAATGCTTTGTGTCGCACATTGTAAATATCTGCCAAGAAAATGTTTTTATTGTGAATAACCATGAATCAAAAACATTCATCATCAAGAAGACATTTTCCCCCGAATCTGGGTAATTTTGGCCTATAGGATGTGGCCAATCCTAACAGGGTATTTGAGGTCATAGGTTAGTAGTGAGTTATGGCTATTGATCAGCTGTTAATAGTTTCATAGTTTCTGTATAAAGAAAACTGTCTTTTCTTATTAGCACTTAAAAAAATTCTGTCCCTAATAAAAGATTTTTTTTTTATTCCTATGGGTCACATAACCAGTTTGGATAATCCCATTTTGTTACGTGACAATAAACTGATTATAGGATGTCCCGCTAGGATCGCCAGTGCAGTGCCACCACAGGTGAAATGAAGTATTACATTGCAACCATTGTAATCTGGGGTATTGGACACCACCACGATTCATGTCTGGTTGTGGTGGCATCCAATACCCCAGAGGGAAGTTGGTTTTGCAGATCTGGAGAATGATATAGATCAATGTTAACCAACCGATGGTGCCATTCATCTGAATGGACACGAGCTGCAAAACCAAAAACAGCTTGAGGACAAGAGTGGCACTTTTTAATTCAGAAAAGTACTGTAATGACTCAAAACAGCAACCAGTCCACTACATGTCCCAATATCAAATTTTTCTTTCATACCTTGGCCAATATTGTGACTTAAGGTCTACCCCTAGATGACAATGTTTGGTTCTCCTACTAGACTTGGCATGTGATCAACACTCTGAACAAAAGCATTGTATTCCTAGAACTTGTGCCTTTCATCCAGACACGGTAAAGAGCATTTACAATAACTTAAAAAATGGTGGACGGCTGCAGAAATTATTTTGATATTCTTACCTTTGTGAGGCGGTCATGATGGTCCATGGGTTTTGGAGGAGTGAGGCAGTCATGATGGTCCATGGGTTTTGGAAGAGTGAGGTGGTCATGATGGTCCATGGGTTTTGGAGGAGTGCGGTGGTCATGATGGTCCATGGGTTTTGGAGGAGTGAGGTTGTCATGATGGTCCATGGGTTTTGGAGGAGTGAGGTGATCATGATGGTCCATGGGTTTTGGTGGAGCGAGGTAGTCATGATGGTCCATGGGTTTTGGTGGAGCAAGGTGGTCATGATGGTCCCCTGGTTTTGCAGGAGTGAGGTGGTCATGATGGTCCATGGGTTTTGGTGGAGCAAGGTAGTCATGATGCGCCATGGGTTTTGGTGGAGCAAGGTGGTCACGATGGTCCATGGGTTTTGGTGGAGCGAGGGGGTCACGATGGTCCATGGGTTTTGGTGGAGCGAGGTGGTCATGATGGTCCATGGGTTTTGGAGGCCACTATCAGGAGCTACCACAATATACCATGAATATGGTGTGTATACCACAATATACCATGAATATGGTGCTCAGTGTCTGCACCACTTACCGTGGACAATCATTAGTCTCCTGTGTAGCAGATGGCGCTATGGAATCCCAGGCCCTGATGTCACTGGTAAGACCCACAACACGGCCTATGTGGGTGTTAGGTGACTTCTTGGAAAAATATAATGCGCTGCAGCTGGCCCCATTTCTTCCTGTATTGTAAATGGCGCTGTGTGCTGAAAATACACCGGTTGTACCTTATCTCTGTTTTATGGACCACTACATTTTGTATGTACTATGTAACAAGGTTTAGTTAAATTCTTAACCAAAACCTAACACTAATCCGAGATTTGTCGCAGTTACGGCAGCTTCATAGATGTTTTGAAAGAAATAAATAAATAAAAACTTTTCTCTAAAGCAGCAGTACTAATATTATTTAAGTAACTGAAATATCTAAACCAATAAAATCGTCTAAATAACCGTGTCCGCCTCCATCTGGTTTACTGGGAATAATGGTGAATATGTCCTGTGTGTGGAAGAGACTGAATGTACCGACTGGTGATGTATGCTCAGTCTACAATATCTCATAAAGTTTATCTATCTATCTAGAAAAAAATAACAAAAAGAGCAGCACATCTTAGAAAAAAATAGGTTGGTGCAAGAAGCCTGTTGGCCCGAGATACAAAATCCAGACAAAAGGAGAGATGACCACAGCACTCAAAAGATTTGAAAAAAAAACTTGCAGCTTTATTCCATGCCAAAATACAGATGCAACGTTTCTGCTGCCTGTGCAGCCTTTCTCAAGCATACGAATTGACCAAACACAGTGATATATATCTGACTGGGAGCACATGGTAAGTGTGCCATTACACCTTGTTCACACTGGTGTGGTGCTGTGCGGCGTTTGTTGCTGCGGCGGCGCCGTGTCTGTGGGGGGTGCGGCCCGGAGACTGGCTCTGCCAATGGGTCGTTCCCCCTGTGGGCACTGGTGTCGCGGTGGTGGTGGGCGCCGCCCTGTGCTACACCATTTTATGATAGGGACGTTAGGGACCCACTCTTAATAGGTGGCCTTGACGTAGCGAGTGGTCTTTGTACCTTTTGATCAAAATGTATACTAACAACCTGTTAGTTTTTGAAATTATGCTGAGAAGCAATTAGATCATAATACAAAATTGTGGATGTGTGGCCATGTCTGTTTTTTCTACCTGGATTCACATTGTGTATTCTATCCCCTCCTTTTTTTTTTTTTTTTTTTTCCACTTGGCCTGCACTCCTCCCCACCCCTTCAGCCCAACCATATATAAGTAGCAGGTAGCAACACATGGCCCTTTCATTTTCTAGCAGTCTCCCAGTCTTACTGGGAGCACATGGGAAGTGTGCTGTTACACCTTGTTCACACTGGTGTGGTGCTGTGCGACGTCCGTTGCTGCGGCGGCGCCGTGTCTGTGGGGGGTGCGGCCTGGAGACTGGTTTGGGTGGCACAGGGGCCGCTCTGCCAGTGGCTCATTCCCCCTGTGGGCACTGGTGTCGCGGCGGTGGTGGGCGCCACCCGGTGCTACACCATTTTATGCTAGGGACGTTAGGGACCCACTCAAATAGGTGGCCTTGACGTGGCGAGTGGGCTTTGTACCTTTTGATCAAAATGTATACTAACAACCTGTTAGTTTTTGAAATTATGCTGAGAAGCAATTTGATCATAATACAAAATTGTGGATGTGCGGCCATGTCTGTTTTTTCTACCTGGATTCGCAGTGATATATATACAACAGCCAATTCAATGAGGTGGAATCACAATACAATATACAATTAATAAAAGTAATAATAAAAATACATTTTATAAAGTGCATCAATATTAGGGATGAGCGAAACGAATCTGAATAATCCGAATTCGTTACGAATTTCAGGAAAAATACGATTCCTTATGAATCCGAATATCGCTGCGATTCGATTGAACGAATCGCTTCATTAACTCCCTTCAGTGCGGTCCAGGCTCCTGGGCATCTAAAATGGCGGATTCACATGTGAGGACATGGGACAAGGAACTCTGGGAAGGCAGGTAGGCGGGATGACCCTGAATAACATGCAGCATGCAGCCTTTCAGCAGCCAGTCACCCCTGTGATGTCACAGCCCTATATTTAATTGGTAGCCATCATGCGGCCAGCCATTCCATCGTTTTATTTCAGAGAGGGCGTTTCACTGCAGGGCGAGATAGAGTAGTGTGTGTGTTGCACAGAAAAACAGCTTGACAGCAGCCATTCAGCACAAGCCCAAATCACTGTGGAAAAACACTGACAGGGAAGGGAGAGAGTGAAAGTACACTTTTGGGTATAATACACAGCAACTCTACTGCTGCAGTTTGGTGTACAACAACTCTAATGATTATAGGGGCCAGTTAGGCTGAGCACTCAAAGCCATTGTCACCTGCTATAAGTGCCTAATAATACTGTACTGGGCTCTACTACACAGCGATTCTGTACTGATGCAGTTGGGTGTACAACAACTTTAAAGCTAACAGGGTCCAGTTAGGCTGAGCACTCAAAGCCAATGTCACCTGCTATTAGAGCCTAATAATACTGTACTGGGCTCTACTACACAGCAATTCTGTACTGCTGCAGTTGGGTGTACAACAATTCTAAAGCTAATAGAAGCCAGTTAGGCTGAGTACGAAAAGCCATTGTCACCTGCTATTAGTACATAATACTACTGTACTGGGCTCTACTACACAGCGATTCTGTACTGCTGCAGTTGGGTGTACAACAACTCTAAAGCTAACAGGGTCCAGTTAGGCTGAGCACTCAAAGCCAATGTCACCTGCTATTAGTGCATAGTAATACTGTAGTGGTCTGTTCTACACAGCAATTCTGTACTGCTGCAGTGGGTTGTACAGCAGCTCTAAAGCTTATAGGGGCAAGTTAGGCTGAGCACTAAAAGCCATTGTCACCTGCTATTAGAGCCTAATAATACTGTACTGGGCTCTACTACACAGCAATTCTGTACTGCTGCAGTTGGGTGTACAACAATTCTAAAGCTAATAGAAGCCAGTTAGGCTGAGTACGAAAAGCCATTGTCACCTGCTATTAGTACATAATACTACTGTACTGGGCTCTACTACACAGCGATTCTGTACTGCTGCAGTTGGGTGTACAACAACTCTAAAGCTAACAGGGGCCAGTTAGGGTGAGCATGAAAAGCCATAGTCACCTGATTACAGTGCCTAATACAGGTTGCGTAGCAGAGCGTATTGTCCTCTCATAAGTGCAACCTGTGTGTACATAGGTGGTGTACATTTTTTTTTTCCTGCAAAACTAATTTGGGCCTAGTTACTGTGAAAGGCCAGCCAAAGCTACACACTTGTGTCTGTAGCCTTATACAGTTTGTAGCTGTGTATCTAGTCCTCCTCCTCTCATAAGTGTAAAACGTACGAACACCTACGTTGTGTCCTTTATATTTTTCCTCTTAAAGGGGGTATTCCAGGATTTTTATTTGACTATGCTTCAGGGGCTGTAAAGTTAGTGTAGTTCCTTATATAGTGTCTGTACCTGTATGTGACGGTTTTCTCACAACTCTTATGTGATTTTCAACCCAATATTTATTTTTAACAGCATGCAAAATGACTGTAGTCTCAGATTTTCCCAGTTCACAATGCGTCCGAGACCTGACTCACTAGTCAGCTGATGACCGGGAGCCTGTCTGCTTCAATGGGTGGAGGGATCGCTTGGTGGGAGAGAGATCAATCTGCAATTAATGCAACAACTGTAGACACCCTGATTGAAAACCACAAGTCTTTTGAATGGATGCATCTCATTTATGTTTCAATGGGTGGGGTGGCTGATGCGTGGGAGGGAGGAAAATTGAATTAAGGAATTTGTAGGCAAAGAAGAAAACTCAAACTGGAAATACCAGTTCAAAAAAAGTTAGCCACTATGTTATGGTGATCTCACAACATAGCCATTTAGTCCCAAGACAATTGCAGATCCTTCCTAAGCATGTCCATTACTGTCTGCCAGGTACTAATTTGGGCATAGTTACTGTGAAAGGCCAGACAAGGCTACACACTTTTTTCTGTAGTCTAATACAGTTTTAAACGTAGTGGAGCGCATTGTCCTCCTCTCATAAGTGTAACATATTCGCACTCAGCTGGTGCATAAGTATGTCAGGCAGAGAAATGCCAGGACATGCACAGAGGAGTGGCAGAGGCCTAAATTTATCAGACGCAGTCAGAGGTCGGAGCAGAGTAGGGGTGTGTGGCAGCAGGAGTCACAGCGAGAGGTCTGAGCTCCCGGTATCAGCTAGCAGTCATGTCTCAACCAGCAACCCAGCAGCCGTGATTTATTGGTTCACTCGGTCATCCATTTCATCCCAAGTGAAATTCAACACCTCCAGTCAACAGTTGGTGGGTTCATCAGACTAAACCCTCGGCTGGCATGGCCCTCATACTGCTGCTGCCACCTCCAGGCTCTGTCATTGTGCTGCCACATGGTCTCCTAATGCTCATGCTTCCACCTCCAGGCTCTGTCATTGTGCCGCCATATGGTCCCCTCATGCTGATGCTGCCACCTCCAGGCTCTCATTGTGCTGCCATATGGTCTCCTCATGCTAATGCTGCCACATCCAGGCTCTTTCATTGTGCTGCCATATGGTCTCCTCATGCTGATGCTGCCACCTCCAGGCTTTCTTATTGTGCTGCCATATGGTCTCCTCATGCTGATGCTGCCACCTCCAGGCTCTGTCATTGTGCCGCCATATGGTCTCCTCATGCTGATGCTACCACCTCCAGGCTCTCTCATTATGCTGCCATTGATACTGCAAAACATAATTAAGGTGCTGCTCCCCAGTTCCAGAAATTCCTCCGCATTAGACCACAAGTATTGAGGATATGCATTAGCTAAAACTGAACTTTTCTTAGGATAAAATATATGGACCCAGAGGTGTGCAAAAAACAAGAGTAGGAATGTGTGGCAGTAGGAGTCACAGCGAGAGGTCTGAGTTCCCGGTATCAGCTAGCAGTCATGTCTCGACCAGCAACCCAGCAGCCGTGACTTATTGGTTCACTCGGTCATCCACTTCATCCCAAGTGACATCTGACACCCCCAGTCAACAGTCGGTGGGTTCCTCAAACTCAACCCTCAGTTGGCATGGCCCTCATGCTGCTGCTGCCACCTCCAGGCTCTGTCATTGTGCCGCCTTTTGGTCTCCTCATGCTGATGGTGCCACCTCCAGGCTCTGTCATTGTGCTGCCATATGGTCTCCTCATGCTCATGCTTCCACCTCCAGGCTCTGTCATTGTGCCGCCATATGGTCCCCTCATGCTGATGTTGCCACCTCCAGGCTCTCATTGTGCTGCCATTTGGTCTCCTTATGCTGATGCTGCCACCTCCAGGCTCTCTCACTGTGCTGCCATATGGTCTCCTTATGCTGATGCTGCCACCTCCAGACTCTGTCATTGTGCCACCATATGGTCTCCTCATGCTGATGCTGCCACCTCCAGGCTCTGTCATTGTGCTGCCACATGGTCTCCTCATGCTGATGCTGCCACCTCCAGGCTCTGTCATCGTGCTGCCATATGGTCTCCTCATGCTGATGCTGCCATCCCCAGGCTCTGTCATTGTGCCACCATATGGTCTCCTCATGCTGATGCTGCCACCTCCAGGCTCTCTCATTGTGCTGCCATATGGTCTCCTCATGCTGCTGTTGCCACCTCCAGGCTCTGTCATTGTGCTGCCATATGGTCTCCTCATGCTGATGCTGCCACCTCCATGTTCTCTCAGTATGCTGCCATCAATACTGCAAAACATAATTAAGGTGCTGCTCGCCAGTTACAAAAATTCCTCCGCATTAGACCACAAGTAAGTATTGAGGATATGCATTAGCTAAAACGGAACTTTGCTTAGTATAAAATATATGGACCCCAAAAAATGTTTAAATCTAAGAAGAGGGAAGGTGTGCAAAAAACATCGTATGCCAACTACACCACCAAGTATTGATGCAATGCAAAAACTTCTAAAAGGTGGAAGGGAACAACATATGGTCCATTGTAACTGGTGGGAGTAAAAACTTCCCCTGTAAGGCCCAACTCCCGCCCTATTAATTCCCTTTTTGGGAAGTGTTACTCACCCTAAAAAGGGCGGCCCCACACAGGAACCTCTCCCTATTTCCACCTAACAACACTGCCATTTCCCAGGGTTTTAGTTGGAAATAGGGAGAGGTTCCTGTGTGGGCCGTCCTTTAACCCCTTAACGACGAAGGACGTATATTTACGCAGTGACCCCACGTCATATCGGGTCGGTCCCGATGGCTATCAACGGCCGGGACCCACGGCTAATACAGGACATCACCGATCGTGGTGATGCCCTGTATTGACCCTTCAGACGCGGTGATCAAAGCTGACCGCCGTGTCTGAAATGAAAGTATCCCAGCTGCTCAGTCGGGCTGTTCGGGACCTTATCTGCCTCCTCGGTGTCCGATCGGCGAATGACTGCTCCGTGCCTGAGATCCAGGCAGGAGCAGTCAAGTGCCGATAACACTGATCAAAGGCATGTTAACACACTCCAGTGATCTGTGTAAAAGATCAGTGTGTGCAGTGTTATAGGTCCCTATGGGAGCTATAACACTGCAAAAAAAAAGTGTTAATAAAGGTCAATAATAAACCACTTCCCTAATAAAAGTTTGAATCATCCCTCTTTTCCCATAAAAAAATAAATAAAAGTGTAAATAAAAATAAACATATGTGGTATCGCCACATGCGTAAATGTCCAAACTATAAAAATATATTGTTAATTTAACCACACAGTCAATGGCATACAGGTAAAAAAAATCCAAAGTCCAAAAAAGCTTATTTTTTGTCACTTTTTATACCATTAAAAAATGAATAAAAAGTGATCCAAAAGTCTGATCAAAACAAAACTGGTACCAATAAAAACTTCAAAAAATGAGCCCTCATACCGCCCTTAAGGACCCAGGACATCAGGGGATGTGCTGGCACCCTGGGCTTTAAAGACCCAGGACGTCCCCGGATGTCCTGGCGGTTTCCGGTCCCTGCCGCGCGCCGGGCAGAGATCGGAAGCGGATGCCTGCTGAAATGCTTCAGCAGGCATCCAGGGCAAACGCCGGGGGGGGGGGGGCCATGTAGGCCCCCCATGTCAGCGATCGTCGCAAATCGCGAGGGAAATCGCCCCTGCGATCTGCGGCGATACCGGGCTGATCGGGTCTCTGGGACCCGACCGCCCGGTAATTTTGCATGATCTCGGTTGTCACAGACAGCCAGGACCATGCTGGAGTATAGGGGCGAGGTGGCAAGCCTGCTACCTCCTCCTATCCCCTGCGATTCCTCGGTTAGCTAACCGACCAATCGCAGGGGGGGGGGCGGTTACTTCCTCCCGCCCTGCCCGGCCCCTGGAAGTCCGGAGAGAGTGGGAGGAAGACCAGAGGACGCGGCGGGGGACGGGGGAGTGCAGGGGCCCAGCCCCGGTACTTACCTCATCCTTGAAGACCCGGATCCCGGCGGCTGAGACGGCGGCCGTGGCGACAGGTGAGTGGATCTTTGTGGCGTTGCGGTACCTTTGCAGCAGTCCAGACCGCCGTAAAGTGATCTGGACTGCTCCATCTGGTCCCCTTACACTATAACTCCCAGCATGCCCAGACAGCCCTTGGTGTCTGGGCATGCTGGGAGTTGCAGTTTTGCAACATCTGGAGGTCCACAGTTTGGAGACCACTGTGCCCTTCCAGATGTTGCAAAACTACACATCCTCAGCATGCCCTTACTGTCCAGGCATGCTGGGAGTTGTAGTTCTGTAACATCTGGCCCTTCAGATGTTGCAGAACTACAACTCCCAGCATGCCTGGACAGTTTTGGCATACTTGGAGTTATAGTTTTGCAACATCTGGAAGGGCACAGATTGGGAACCACTGTATTAGTGGTCTGCAAACTGTAGTCCTTGTAACAGTGAGCGCTCCGGTCCCCTACTCTGTACCGGAGCGCTCGCTGTCCCTGCCCCCGTCTGCTTTGTCCCGGCGCGTCCCGGTCAGACACGCTGACCGAGAGCGCAGGGATTCCTCCGGCAGGGATGCAGTTAGCGTGGCGGCTGATCCCCGCACACACGCCGCATCCCGTATTCCCTTACCTGCAGCCCCGTCCTCCTGCGCTGCCTCTATCTCCCGGCAGGCGCGCGCTGGCTTCATGAAATTGACCATTGATTGGTGCCTGGTCCACACCTCACATATAAATGTCTCCTGCCCCTTCTTGCCCTCGCCGGATCTTTAGTGTCGTGTGCCGAGTGAAAGCGTTCCCAATATTCAGTGTTGCCCTTGCCTGTTGCCGACCCATTGCCCGTGACTACCGCTAGTGAACCCGTACTGCCTGCCCCCTAACCGGTTGCCTGACTATCGCCTGTGAACCTGTGCCGCCTGCCCTGACCTCTGCTATGTCTGACTACGCTTCTGCCTGCTCCTTCTGTACCGCGCCATTCTCAGCTACCTGAGGGGTCGAGTCACTATCGGATGGAACGACCTGGAGGCTACCTGCCGAAGCAAGACCATCCCGCTTTGCGGCGGGCCCTGGTGAAGACCAGTAGTCCCTTAGACTCCGTTCCCCTGGTACGGCCCACGTCATTGCCCCTCTGGTTCAGTGAATCCACCTCCTGTCACCTGACCGGTACGTTACAGTAAGATCCGGCCATGGATCCCGCTGAGGCGCCTCTTCCTAGCCTTGCAGATCTTACCACCATAGTGGCTAAACAGAATCAGCAGATTGCCCAGCAAGGTCAACAGTTGGCCCAGTTGGCCGCCATGATGCAGCAACTCCTGTCTGCCCAGCAACAGCCGTCACCTCCGCCTGCACCTGCTGCTCCATCACAGCCTGTAGTCGTCTCCAGTGCCAGAATCCGTTTGTCCTTGCCGGACAAGTATGACGGTGATCCGAAGCAGTGCCGTGGGTTCCTGTCGCAGTGCTCACTCCATCTCGAGTTACTGGCCGACCAGTTCCCGTCCGAACGAGCCAAGGTGGCTTTCATACTCAGCTTGCTCTCCGGGAAGGCCCTGGCCTGGGCTATGCCTTTATAGGACCGCTTTGATCCAGCCACTACCTCCGTCCAGAGCTTCTGTCAAGAGTTCCGGAGTGTTTTTGAGGAACCTGCCCGGGTTACCTCCACAGAATCTGCTTTGCTGAACCTGATCCAAGGAGGCTCTACCGTGGGTGAATGAATACGCCATCCAATTCCGTAACCTCCGAGTTGAATCGGAACAATGATGCCCTTTGTGCCACTTTCAAGAAGGGACTAAGTAGTGAAGTTAAAGACGTCATAGCTGCACGGGAAATACTGTCTACCCTCAGCGACCTTATTCTATTGGCCACTAGGATCGACAAGCGTTTCGCCAAGAGACAAGAGGAACTCCTTCAGGAGAAAGAGAGAGCTTGTTAAAGACGCTATCCTCGTCTGGCTCCCGTTTTTCAGCGTCCACCGCAACCCGTCTCTGGGCCTCCCGCTGTGGAAGCCATGCAGGTGGACCGGTCTCGTCTGACCCTGCAGGAACGGAGCCATCGCAGAGACGAGAACCTGTGTCTGTACTGTGCCAGTACCGAGCACTTCCTCAGAGACTGTCCTCTTCGCCCACCGCGTTCGGGAAACGCTCGCACCTAGTAAACGTGGGAGAAGTGTGGATTCTAGGTGTGGATTCTTCCTCTCCACGTCTTATGGTATCTGTGCAGCTTTCCGTTTCCTCCAAGTCTACCTTCACTGCCACCGCATTCTGTATCTGCTGGCAATTTCATCCATGCCTCCTTGATTGACAAGCATCAAATCCCTGTTGTCAGTTTGCCCAAGCCATACTTTATTTCTACTGTCAACGGGGAGAGACTTTCTGCCACTGTGCAGTACCGCACCTTACCATTACAGATGGGCATCGGATTTTTGCATACTAAAACGCTGGAGTTCTTGGTCCTTCCCTTCTGCTCCTCTGAACTCCTCTTGGGTTTGCCATGGCTTCAGCGCCACTGTCGCATCCTGGATTGGTCCTCTGGAGAGATCCTGAGGTGGGGTCCATCCTGCTCCGGTCGTTGTTTCAAGTCTGTTCTTGTCAAACGAGACCCCGTTGTTCCTCCACCACCCGGTCTTCCGGAGCCTTACCACTGCTTCGCTGAAGTTTTTTGCAAGAAGCAAGCCGAAGTTCTTCCACCTCATAGACCTTACGATTGTCCTATAGATTTGGTGCCCGGTTCTACTCCACCCCAGGGTAGAATCTACCCACTCTCACCACCAGAGACTCTCGCCATGTCGGAGTACATTCGTGAAAATCTGCAGAGAGGTTTCATAAGGAAATCTTCCTCCCCCGCTGGGGCTGGTATTTTCTTTGTTACCAAGAAGGACGGCTCCCTCCGTCCTTGCATAGACTACAGAGGTCCAAACAAGATTACTGTAAAGAATCGTTATCCTCTTCCCTTGATCTCAGAACTTTTTGACCGTCTCCGTGGGGCTAGGATCTTCACCAAGTTGGATCTGTGAGGAGCTTACAATCTGATCCGAATCCGAGAGGGTGACGAATGGAAGACCGCCTTCAACACACAGGATGGCCATTTTGAATACCTGGTGATGCCTTTTGGTCTGTGCAACGCACCTGCTGTATTCCAAGAATTTGTCAACGACATTTTCAGAGATTTGCTTTATACCTGCGTGGTTGTATACCTTGACGACATCCTCATCTTTTCCTCCAACCTGGACCAACAGCGGGTCCATGTCCGTCAAGTTCTTTCACGCCTTAGAAAGAACCGCCTGTATGCAAAGATCGAGAAGCGTCTGTTCGAGCGGTCCAGTCTGCCCTTCCTAGGGTACATCATCTCAGCCCAGGGTCTACAGATGGACCCAGCCAAGCTCTCAGCGGTACTGGACTGGCCACGCCCCTCTGGACTCTGTGCCATTTAAAGATTTTTGGGTTTCGCCAATTATTATAGGCAATTCATTCCCCATTATTCCACTCTGGTGTCACCCATTGTAGCTCTGACCAAAAAGGGGGCTAATACCAAGTCTTGGCCTTCTCAAGCTGAAGAGGCCTTAAAGTCATTGAAAGCCTCTTTTGCCTCCGCACCAGTACTCTCCAGACCTGACCCCACTAAGCCATTTTCCCTGGAAGTGGATGCCTCCTCCGTGGGAGCCGGAGCCATACTTACCCAGAAGTCACCCAGGGGCAAGACACTTTCTTGCGGATTCTACTCCAAGACCTTCACTCCCACCGAGAGAAATTATTCTATTGTGATAGGGAATTATTGGCCATAAAATTGGCACTCGAGGAATGGAGGCATCTTCTCGAGGGCTCCATCCACCCTGTGAGTATTTTCACGGACCACAAGAACCTTGCCTACCTCCAATCTGCTCAAAGGCTGAATCCACGTCAGGCTCACTGGTCCTTGTTCTTTGCTCACTTTAATTTTGTGATTCATTTTCGTCCTTTGAGCAAGAACATCAGGGCTGATGCCCTTTCCCGCTCTTCCGACATGATGGGAGACAAGTTAACTCCCCAGCATATAATCCCGCATGAGTGCCTAATTGCCGCTGCTCCAGTGGAACTGCGCTCTCTCCCTCCAGGCAAGTCCTATGTGCCTCCACCTCCGCGTCTACGAGTCCTCAAGTAGGGCCATGCCTCTTTATTCGCAGGTCATCCTGGGGTACAGAAGACTCTTCAGCTCATCTCCCAAAGATACTGGTGGCCTACTATGGAGAAAGATGTCTCGGATTACGTCCAAGCTTGCATGATTTGTGCTCGGGACAAGTCGCTTCGCCAGAAACCTGCTGGTCTCCTCTTGCCTCTCCCTATTCCTGAGGTTCTGTGGTCTCACATCGCCATGGACTTTGTTACCGATCTCCCCTCCTCCCATGGAATGACGGTCATTTGGGTCGTAGTTGATCGCTTCTCGAAGATGGCCCACTTCCCACCTCTGCCTGGTCTTCCGTCTGCACCAATGTTAGTCAAACAGTTTTTCCAGCATATTTTTTGCCTCCACGGTCTTCCCAAGCACATTGTCTCTGACCGTGGGGTACAATTTGTCTCCAAATTTTGGAGGGCTCTATGTGGCCAGCTGGGGGTCAAGTTGGACTTCTCATCTTCCCATCACCCTCAGTCCAATGGCCAGGTGGAACGGGTGAATCAAATTTTGGGAGACTATCTACGCCATTTTGTGTCCTCACGCCACAGTGACTGGTCTGATCTGCTTCCCTGGGCAGAATTTTCTTATAATTACAAACACTCGAACAAGTCTCCATTTTTTGTAGTCTTTGGTCGCCATCCTCTTCCACCTCTGCCGCTGTCCTCCTCTTCTCCCATACCGGCTATTGACGACTTTGTCCGAGATTTCTCTTCCATCTGGCGAGAGACCCGCACTGCTCTCCTCAAAGCCTCTGCCCGCATGAAGTCCCAGGCAGACAAGAAACGCAGAGCTCCTCCAGAATTTTTTCCTGGTGACAAAGTTTGGCTCTCCTCCAAATATATCCAATTCCGGGTTCAAGTTGGGTCCCCGCTACTTGGGACCCTATAAAATCAAGAAGCAAATCAATCCAGTATCCTACCAACTCCATCTTCCTTCCTCCCTCAGGATCCCCAATTCTTTCCATGTCTCCCTCCTAAAACCTACCATTTTTAATCACTTCTCCCCCAAGGTCTCTACTCCTACCCCTGTGACCAGCACTACTGATGTATTCTCTGTCAAGGAGATTTTGGCATCAAAGTTAATCCGGGGGAGAAGATTTTTTTCTGGTCGACTGGGAGGGCTGCGGTCCTGAGGAGAGATCTTGGGAGCCTGAGGAGAACATCTTGGACCGCAGCCTCATTCTCAGTTTCCTTGGTACCAAAAGGAGGGGGAGACCAAAGGGGGGGGGGGGTACTGTAACAGTGAGCGCTCCGGTCCCCTCCTCTGTACCGGAGCGCTCGCTGTCCCTGCCCCCATCTGCTTCGTCCCGGCGCGTCCCGGTCAGACACGCTGACCGAGAGCGCAGGGATTCCTCCGGCAGGGATGCGGTTAGCGTAGCGGCTGATCCCCGCACATGCGCCGCATCCCGTATTCCCTTACCTGCAGCCCCATCCTCCTGCGCTGCCTCTGTCTCCCGGCGCGCGCGGCCCTGCTCCTTAGGGCGCGTGCCGGCTTCATGAAATTTAAAGGGCCAGCGCACCATTGATGGTGCCTGGTCCACACCTCACATATAAATGTCTCCTGCCCTTCCTGTCCTCGCCAGATCTTTAGTGCCTTGTGCCGAGTGAAAGCGTTCCCAATATTCAGTGTTGCCCTTACCTGTTGCCGACCCATTGCCCGTAACTACCACTAGTTAACCCGTACTGCCTGCCCCTTGACCTGTTGCCTGACTATCGCCTGTGAACCTGTGCCACCTGCCCTGACCTCTGCTACGTCTGACTACGCTTCTGCCTGCTCCTCTTTTACCGCGCCATTCTCAGCTACCTGAGGGGTCGAGTCGCTATCGGGTGGAACGACCTGGGGGCTACCTGCCGCAGCAAGACCATCCCGCTTTGCGGCGGGCCCTGGTGAAGACCAGTAGTCCCTTAGACTCCGTTCCCCTGGTACGGCCCACGTCATCACCCCTCTGTTTCAGTGGATCCACCTCCTGTCACCTGACCGGTATGTTACAGTCCTCCAGATGTTGCAAAACTACAACTCCAAGTATGCTGTGAGTTGTAGTTCGGCAACATCTGGCTCTAAAGATGTTGCCGAACTACTACTTCCAGCATGCCTGAGAATGTTTGGGAGTAGTGGTTTTGCAACAACTGGAGGCACACTGGTTGGGAAACATTGTCTGTTTCCTAACTCAGTGTTTCCCAACCCGTGTGCCTCCAGCTGTTGCAAAACTGATAGACCGTGAATGCTGGGAGTTGTAGTTTTGCAACAGCTGGAGGTCCCCCCCCCCCCTGTGAATGTACAGGGTACTTACAGTGAGTATCAGGCTGCAAGTTTGCGATGCAGCAAATTTTGCGCAGCAGCTCAAACTCGCAGCGGGAAACTCGCTGTAATCCCCCGCCCGTGTGACTGCACCCTAAAAACACTACACTACACTAACACAAAATAAAATAAAAAGTAAAAAACACTACATATACACATACCCCTACACAGCCCCCCTCCCCAATAAAAATGAAAAACGTCTGGCACGCCACTGTTTCCAAAATGGAGCCTCCAGCTGTTGCAAAACAACAACTCCCAGTATTGCCAGACAGCCGTTGACTGTCCAAGCATGCTGGGAGTTTTGCAACAGCTGGAGGCACCCTGTTTGGGAATCACTGGCGTAGAATACCCCTATGTCCACCCCTATGCAAATCCCTAATTCAGGCATCAAATGCACATGGCACTCTCTCATTTCGGAGCCCTGTCATATTTCAAGGCAACAGTTTAGGGCCACATATGGGGTATTGCCGTACTAGGGAGAAATTATACTACAAATTTTGGGGGGCTTTTTTTCCTTTCACCCCTTATGAAAAGGTGAAGTTGGGGTCTACACCAGCATGTTAGTGTAAAAAAGTAAATTTTTTACACTAACATGCTGGTGTTGCCCCATACTTTTCATTTTGACAAGAGGTAAAAGGGAACAGAGGACATTAAACTTGTGAATCTATTCAAAATCTTCAATTTTAATTAAAGAAAATCAATGTAATCTTTTCAAGACTGAGGCCCTATGATTGTCATCATATATTACCTGTGGAATTACCACCACAACCTGATGAAACAGGTTGGAGCGATAACAATGAACCATAACTGATTAAATGAAACATTCGCTGAGAGGCAGGGGCTGGAACAGGTGGTAGCTCACCTCGCGGCAGACCGACAGCTCAATTCTCACCAGAATGGGTTCTCAAAGAAGGATTTAAAAACATTTAAATAAATTAAAATTAAATTAAATTAAAATTACGTAAAAAATCTCTTTAATCTCTTCAATTGTGACACCGTATGGTCTCCTGACCCTGTTGCTGCATCCAGACGCTCTGCAACAGTGATTCTAATAGCAAGGCCTGTAATCTTCATGTCATACTGAACAACAATATTATTTCACTGACCCAGCACACTCCCTATGCATGTTATGGCAAGCAAAAGTGTTCTACACCCCTATTGAGGCCCTCTGTAGCCCAGATATAGCCGTTTTTAATAGCGATTCACCGCAAATACATTCGGACTGAACTGAATTTTTTCGGAAAATCCGGCGAATCGGCCAAATCAAATTTTTCTAAAATTCGCTCATCTCTAATCCATATTAAAAGTGCATAACATCAGAGGCAAATCATAATGTCATGGTTACAAAATGTACAAACCACGGCAAGTGACGAGTGCATGATTGAAAACACAATAATAAATACAATTTATCCTTTAACCCCTTAACGACGCAGGACGTATAATTACGTCCTGCGCCGGCTCCCGCGATATGAAGCAGGATCGCGCCACGATCCCGCATCATATCGCGTCGGTCCTGGCGCTCATCAACGGCCGGGACCCGCGGCTAATACCACACATCGCCGATCGCGGCGATGTGCGGTATTAACCCTTTAGAAGCGGCGGTCAAAGCTGACCGCCGCTTCTAAAGTGAAAGTGACCCGGCTGCTCAGTCGGGCTGTTCGGGATCGCCGCGATGAAATCGCGGCGTCCCGAACAGCTTGCAGGACACCGGGAGGGCCCTTACCTGCCTCCTCAGTGTCCGATCGCCGAATGACTGCTCCGTGCCTGAGATCCTGGCAGGAGCAGTCAAGCGCCGATAACACTGATCACAGGCGTGTTAATACACACCTGTGATCTGTGTAGAAGATCAGTGTGTGTAGTGTTATAGGTCCCTATGGGACCTATAACACTGCAAAAAAAATAAGTAGTGTTAATAAAGGTCATTTAACCCCTTCCCTAATAAAAGTTTGAATCACCCCCCTTTTCCCATAAAAAAAATAAAACAGTGTAAAAAAAATAATAAATAAACATATGTGGTATCGCCGCGTGCGTAAATGACCGAACTATAAAAATATATCATTAATTAAACCGTACGGTCAATGGCGTACGCGCAAAAAAATTCCAAAGTCCAAAAGAGCGCATTTTTGGTCACTTTATGAATAAAAAGTGAGCAAAAAGTCCGATCAAAACAAAAATCATACCGATAAAAACTTCAGATCATGGCGCAAAAAATTTGTCCTCATACTGCCCTGTACGTGGAAAAATAAAGAAAAATAAAAAAAGTTATAGGGGTCAGAATATGACATTTTTAAACGTAAAAATTTTCCTGCATGTAGTTATGATTTTTTCCAGAAGTGCGACAAAATCAAACCTATATAAGTAGGGTATCATTTTAACAGTATGGACCTACAGAATAATGATAAGGTGTAATTGTTACCGAAATATGCACTGCGTAGAAATGGAAGCCCCCAAAAGTTACAAAATGGTGTTTTTTCTTCGATTTTGTCGCACAATTATTATTTTTTTCCGTTTTGCCGTGCATTTTTGGGTAAAATGACTAATGTCACTGCAAAGTAGAATTGGCGATGCAAAAAATAAGCCATAATATGGATTTTTAGGTGGAAAATTGAAAGGGTTATGATTTTTAAAAGGTAAGGAGGAAAAAACGAAAGTGCAAAAACGGAAAAACCCTGAGTCCTTAAGGGGTTAAGAGTACCTGTGACCAAATAAAACTTTTCTGGCTTGCTAGAGCCAGCACATAACTTAGGGGAGGGGCCATGAACCCCCTTTCCTAACCAGACACCCGCCCTCAATAGCACAATAAGCGACCTGTGTGTCGGGTCTGTGGATCACATGCAGATAGCAATAATAAATATCAATATAAAATGCGTTGCACAAAATCCATATGAATAACCATACAATTACTAACTGCAGATTAGCCGATGTGTCCTTGATAAAGCCGACTTCGTCGGTGAAACGTTGGACCGGCTAATATAGTTGTTTTAACTAGCAGAGTGCCCGATCACCTTATGTGTACTCAGCTGGATGAGATGAGGGGGCGTGGCTTATTCCTCTCATTCAGACAGAAAAAAAAATTAAAATAAGCTGTGACATCTTGTCCACGACACATTCAGAACTGTGGACAACAGTAAAAGAAAACCCTCTGAACTACAGAACTTCCTGCCCAACAAACAGTTAAGAATATGGACCCCATAATAAAAACTGCACCGCTCAAAGTATTCAAAATTATGTTCAGAAACTTTGTTAACCTTTTAGGTGTTTCACAGGGATAGCAGCAAGGTGGAGGAGAAATTTCAAGAAATTTTCATCTTCATTTTTTACACTAATATGTTCTTGTAGACCCTTTTTTTTCTTCATTTTTACAAGGGGTAAAAGGAGTAAGGAAATACCTTATATGTGGATGTAAAGTGCTCTGCGAGCGCACTACAGGGCTAAAAAGTGAAGGAGAGACAATCGGATTTTGGAGAGTGAATTTTGCTGAAATTGTTTTGGGGGGGGGCATGTCGCATTTAGCAAGCTCCCATGGTGCCAGAGCAGCAAAAAAAAAACATGACATACTAATTGGGGAAGCTACACCCCTCAATGAACCTAACAAGGGGTATAGTGAGCCTTAACACCCCACAGGTGATTGACAAACTTTTGTTAAATTGGGACATGAAAATGAAAAATTTAATTTTTTTCACTAAAATGCTCGTGTTACCCCAAACTTTTCATTTTCACAAGGAGTAATAGGAGAAAATGTCCCCCAATATTCTTAACCCCATTTCTCTTGAGTAAGGAAATACCTCATGTGTGGATGTAAAGTGATCTGTGGGCGCACAAGAGGGTTCAGAAGGGAAGGAGCGACATTGAGCTTTTGGAGAGCAAATTTTGCTGAAATGGTTTTTTGGGGGGGCATGTCGCATTTAGGAAGCCCCTATGGTGCCAGAACAGCTAACAAAACCCCCCATGGCATACTATTTGGGAAACTACACCCTTCAAGGAACGTAACAAGGGGTACAGTGAGCCTTAACACCCCACAGGTGATTGAAAAAATTTCGCTAAATTTACACATGAAAACAATTTTTTTTTTCACAAAAATGCTGGTGCTACCCCAAACTTTTCATTTTCACAAGAAGTAATAGGAGAAAATGTCCCCCAATATTTGAAACCACTTTTCTCTTGAGTATGGAAATGCTCCATATGTGGATGTAAAATGCTCTGCGGACGAACTACAATGCTCAGAAGAGAAGGAGCGCCATCTGGCTTTTGGAGAGAAAATTTTGTTGGAATAGAAGTCGAGGACCATGTGCGTTCACAAAGCCCCCTGTGGTGCCAGAACAGTGGACCTCCCCACATTTGACCCTATTTTGGAAACTACACCCCTCAAAGAATGTAATAAACCCCACTGGCATTTGACAGATGTTTTAAAACTTTGGGCTGTGCAAATGAAAAATTGAATATTTCATTTTCACGAACCACTGTTCCAAAAATCTGTCAGACACTTGTGGGGTGTAAATGCTCACTGCACCCCTTGTTACGTTCTGTGAGGGGTTTAGTTTCCAAAATGGGGTCACATGTGGGGGGGTCCACTGTTCTAGCACCACGGGGGGCTTTGTAAACACACATGGCCTTCAATTCCAGCCAAATTCTCTCTCCAAAAAACAAATTTGCTCCTTCCCTTCTGAGCCATGTAGTGCGCCCAAAGAGAACTTAATATTCACATATGGGGTATTTCCTTACTCAGAAGAAATGGTGTTACAAATTTTGGTATTACCCCTTGTGAAAAATAAAAAATTGGGGTAACACCAGCATTTTAGGGGAAAAAAATCTAATTTTAAATTTTTACTTCCAACTTTATGAAAATTCGTCAAACAACTGTGTGGTTTTAAAGGGGAACTCAAGTGGAAATTTTTTTTTTTTCAAATCAACTGGCACAAGAAAGTTAAATGGATTTGTAAATCGGTTCTATTTAAAAATCTTAATCCTTCTAGTACTTATCGGCTGCTGTACACTACTTCAGAGAAATTTGTGAAGTTCTTTTCTGTCTCAACTGACACCTCTCTACTGACACCTCTGTCTGTGTCAGGAACTGTCCAGAGGAGGAGAGGTTTTCTATGGGGATGTAGTGGCCCAGTACGGGATGGTGTTTTCCTGTACCTTTCCTGCCCTGTCTGGCAGTGTCCCTCAGTGTCTCCAGGGCCCCTGCAGTTGTTTCCCCCATGTAAATATGTTATGTATTATATTGTGTATTGTACCTTTAATAAATATACCATGTGATTGTTACCCAGGAGGTACCAGTGACCAGCTGACCCCAAAGGTGACCTATGGGCTCCCTGCTGGTCTCCCCCATATAACCCCTGGGTGGAGCTAACCTCGTTCTCTTTGTGCTCTGCTCTCTCTTTGTGCTGAGGTCCCCTCCAGTGCAGTCGTGCCTAGTGTGTGTGCCCAGAGCAGTGGAGGCCTCAAGTCAAGTCCTGCAGCCTCAAGTCAAGTCCTGCAGCCTCAAGTCAAGTCCTGCAGCCTCAAGTCAAGTCCTGCAGCCTCAAGTCAAGTGTAAGTAAGCTGAAGTCACTGTCCTGTCAGTCAAGTCAAGCCTTCTGTCTATCCAGCGTGGCCTGCACTATATTCTCCTGTCTACAACAAGTCCCAGCAAACCTGCGAGGTCTCTGTGTCACTGGTCACCTGCATAGACTGTAACAATTGTCTACCCTCAGTAAAGCTACCATTGTCAGTAACTTGGCGTTGGTGTCTTCATTGCCCCGTGCCCAACCCAGGATCCAGCGGTATACCTTCGGGTGGTTAAGGCTAAACCACACCCTGGTGTCACAAACACAAGGGTTAATACCATCTGCCCCTAGGGTAACAACATCTGCCCTGCACCACACACACACACCCCCGCCACCACCACAGGGATATGATTCTAATCTGGATAGTTCCTGACATGGCCAGGGGTGTCAGCAGAGAGCACTGTGGTCAGACAGAAAGAAACTCACACATTTCTCTGTTTTATACAGCAGTTAATAAGTACTGGAAGGATTAAGATTTTTTATTAGAAGTAACTTACAGATCTGTTTAACTTTCAGGCACCAGTTGATTTGAAAACATGTGTTTTCTACTTGTTTCCACCAGAGTACCCCTTTAAGGCTCACTATACCCACTCACTAGACTCACTATATTTTTGCGTTTATGTCAGAACCGCTGTAACTATTAGCCATCCCTGTGCAAATCACCTATTTTAAACTCAAATGTACATGGTGCGCTCTAACTCCTGAGCCCTGTAGACCCCAACTTTACCTTTTCATAAGGGGTAAAAGGAGAAAAGCCCCCCAAAATACCCTACGGCAGTGTTTCCCAAACAGGGTGTCTCCAGCTGTTGCAAAACTCCCAGCACAAGACATTTTTTTTTTTTTATTGGGAGGGGGGTAACTGTTTAAGGGGGTGTATATGTAGTGTTTTACTCTTCATTTTGTGTAGTGTAGTGTTTTTAGGGTACATTCACAAGGCGGGGGTTTATAGCGAGTTTCCCGCTGGGAGTTTGAGCTGTGGCAGGAAATTTGCAGCATCTCTAACTTGCAGCGGGAAACTCACTGTAAACCCTGTACACTGGTTGAGAAACACAGTGTTTGTTTCTTAGCTGAGTGTTTTGCAACCAGTGTGCCTCCAGCTGTTGTATAACTATAACTCCCAGCATGCCCTTTGGCTGTCAATGCATACTGGGAGTTGTAGTTTTGCAACAGCTGGAGGCACACTGGTTGAGAAACACTGAGTTAGGGGACAAACTCTCAGTGTTTCACAACCAGTGTGCCTTCAGCTGTAGCAAAACTACAACTCTTAGCAAGCATTGACAGCCAAAGGGCATGCTGGGAGTTGTAGTTATGCAACAGCTGGAGGCACACTACTACAACTCCCAGCACGCCCTTTGGCTTTCCATGCATGCTGTAAGTTGTAATTATGCAACAGCTGGAGGCACACCTTAGAAAAATGTGCCTCCAGCTGTTGCATAACTACAACTCCCAGCATGCTCTTTGGCTCTGCATGTCGAGAGTTGTATTATACAACAGCTGGAGGTACACCGCCCTCCTGCTGTTATATGATACAACCCCCAGCATGCACAGCCAAAGGGCATGCTGGGAGTTGTAGTTTTGCAACAGCTTAAGGAACAACAACAACTCCCAGAATGCCCTTTGGCTGTCTGTGCATGTTGGGAGTTATAGTTATGCAACAGCTGGAGACACACTCTTTCTTAGAAAAAATGTGCCTCCACCTGTTGCATAACTATAACTCCCAGCATGCACAGACAGCCAAAGGGCATGCTGGGAGTTGTAGTTGTGCCTCCAGCTGTTACAAAACTACAACTCCCAGCATGCCCCTTGGCTGTGCATGCTGGGAGTTGTTGCTAAGCAACAGCAGGAGGCAAACTGTGCTTACCTCCTGCTGTGTGCTGCCAGGAACCCCCGCCACCCGTCGGAACAGGTAAGGGACCTTCTCTGTTGCCGGCACGCTGCTGATCACCGCCCAGCAGCTCTTGTGATTGGTTGGCCATTCTCGGCCGACTGATCACGTAATCGTGAGGTGGCACCCATGCCACCTCACCCCTGCTGGACAAGGGTGACTGGTGCTGTCTTGGACAGTACCAGTCACCCTTTTTTTCTGGGTCAGCGGGTCACCGGAGACCCGATTGACCCGGAATTGCCTAAAATCACCGGTCGGACGGACATGAGGGGGTCTTAGGACCCCCCCAACGGTTAGCACGGGAGGCCTGTTGAACGATTTCAGCAGAAATACTGCTCCATTCACTGCCCGCTTAAGTCGATGGGTTATGGGTTAATATAGTGTTCCTTGTGTAATTAGCAGACACTTTCCCATTCACTTGCTTTTAAAATTATCCTACACAAATATGTTTAAAATGTAATAGAAAAAATGTCCACTAGGGGGCTCTGTTCTGTTCCCTTTTGCAATTACTACAGTAAGTTTGATCTCCTCCCGGCCTGGCAGGAGTCCAAACTCAGGAAGTGTTTCTCTGCACAGAATGAACCCGAGGTCTTCTATTCATCACAGCACTGCAAACATTTGAGGGCGGAAGTGATCCCCCAGTAGGCTTTAGTGATGTCATGCCTGCTGGGAAACGCCCACTTTCTCCTGCTGGGAGATTGCACTATGTGAGCAAGAAGAATGGTGAGACACAGCTTTTTAAAGCTCTGAAATTTTCTTTAAGGGTGGGAGGAGTGCTAGGAGTAGTTAGTGAACATAGCCTGAGGTAGTTTAGAAAAGTTTTATTGGTGACAGGTACTTTTTAAATCTTATTAATAAACATATCAAAAAGGGGGGCAGGGATCGTGACAGTAAACACTTACCGGAACTGTACTGTCAATCTAATCATGGAGCCTGAAAGTAATAAAAGCCAGGCTTCAATTATAAATATAAGAGTACCAACAGTCCAATGGAGGTAAGGGAATAGTTGAAAAGTTAAAGATAAAAATAAATATATAGAACATATAAAAATAAAGAAAAATAAGAAAAAAAATTTAAAAGTGAAAAATAATAAAATAAAAAATGAAAAAATAAAAAAATAATTATTTTGAACATATTTGTTACATAGTGGTTGTAATTGGTAATTGAGTCACACATTCATAGAGCATGCATCAAGGACAAAGTATAAGCCTGCCAGTGGATTACAAGTCTGTTTGTGGTCCGAAATATACCAACCCCTGCTGTACCGGGCTGCCGCGCAGACTCAGTTACTATCTATTTATATAATTCCACAATAGAAATCCAACAGCACTCCAGGAGTAAGTGAAGAAAACGTGTTTATTGACCCATGGTCAGCAGTGGATGTGACGTTTCGACAGCATCACGCCGTCATTCTCAAGCATGAACTAGTGCTCAACAATCATACATTTTATAAGGTGCACAATCAATCTCATTATAAAAATCCATCAAACAATTATACAAAATATTAAAAAGTGTTCACATAAAATCCATAAAAAATACATATCTGTATTTTTAATACAGATTCGCCGCAAATAGATTCGGACCAAACCAAATTTTTTCGTAAAAATTTGGCGAATCGGACAAATAAAATTTTTCTATAATTCGCTCATCTCTAGCGTGGATGGAAGAGAAAAATTGATGAAAGGTGTCAACGCAGGATAGTCCGGATGGTGGATAAGCAGCCCCAAACAAGTTCCAAAGATATTCAAGCTGTCCTGCAGGCTCAAGGAGCATAAGTGTCAGCGGGAACTATCCGTCAACATTTTAATGAAATGAAACGCTATGGCAGGAGACCCAGGAGGACCCCACTGCTGACACAGAGACATAAAAAGCAAGACAAAATTTTGCCAAAATGAACTTGAGTAAACCAAAATCCTTCTGGGAAAAAGTCTTGTGGACAGATGAGACCAAGATAGAGCTTTTTGGTAAAGCACATCATTCTACTGTTTTATATATATATATATATATATATATATATATATATATATATTTATTTATTTTATTTTTTTTTTTTTAAACAACAACATTTACAGTGATACAAAAGTATTTAATTTACAAATTCATAATTAGAAAACCCAAAAACCACAAACCACCCCGCAGCTCCATATAAGATGAACAAAATCTACTGCTAGTTCCCCGCATCTGGGGCAGCAATCGTCCTCTCTGCAGCCCATTCACTTCAGCGTAGAAGGGGTGATATATTTTATGTATAATTGTAATCTGCATTAACCTAACGTTAGCTGATATTGAAACGTTGCTAATTCCACTCATTATACCGTGCCAATCTTCATCTAAGATAGGGCCCAGTTCTCTCTCCCATTTATTTATCAAAAAAGTGCTGTGTCTAAGTCCATTTATCCTTTTTAGAGTGTTATATACCGTATTTTTCGCCCTATAGGACGCACCGGCGTATAAGACGCACCCAATTTTTAGGTGCAAAATCTAAAAAATTTAAGATTTTGAACCCAATAGTGGTCTTCAACCTGTGGACCTCCAGATGTTGCAAAACTACAACTCCCAGCATGCCCGGACAGCCGTTGGCTGTCCGGGCATGCTGGGAGTTGTAGTTTTGCAACATCTGGAGGTCCGCAGATTGAAGACCACTGCAGGAGATGGTAATACTCACGTGTACCCGCCGCTCCGGACCCATCACCGCTGCCCTGGATGTCGCTCCATCGCTGTCGCCGTGTCCCCGTCGCTCCGGAACGTCTCTGCTGCCGGCCGGGTATCCTCTCTCTCCGTCGCCGTCATCACGTCGTTACGCACGCCGACGCACGTACGCGACGACATGATGACGAGGAAGGAGAGCGCCGGCCATACAGGGGATCCCTGAACAGAGAGGCAGGTAAGGTCCCTCCCGGTGTCCTGTAAGCATTAACCCCGCTATTCAGCCGGGCTGTTCGGGACCGCCGCGGTGAAATCGCGGCGGTCCCGAACAGCCCGACTGAACAGCCGGGTTAGTGTCACGTTCCCTTCAGACGCGGCGGTCAGCTTTGATCGCCGCGTCTGAAGGGTTAATACAGGGCATCACCGCGATCGGTGATGTCCTGTATTAGCCACGGGTCCCGGCCGTTGATGGCCGCAGGGACCGCCGCGATAGGGGTGTATTCGCCGTATAAGACGCTCCGACTTTTTCCCCCCAGTTTTGGGGAAGAAAAGGTGCGTCTTATACGGCGAAAAATACGGTATACCCACCGTAGACTTCTTACCTATGGGTCTTGACAATAACTGATCGATCAACGAGTTATCTTCCACCACAAGCAGCGTCCTATTCTCCATACGTAAATCGATCCATTGAAGCTGAATGTAGTGGAATTCGTCGTTATCTTTTAGCAGACCCTCTAATTTAAGATCTTGAAAGCTGCGCAGCTTCTCCTGATTAAAAATCTGTGAGACAAATTTAATATTGGATTTAATCCCAAATTTAGTGTCATTCTGAAGGGGAACCCCCAAACTTTCGTGGCCCCAAAAAGGGGAAAACGGCAGGCTAGAGTTCACCACACAGAATTTTCTAACCCACTCCCAAACCTTATTAATCACATAATAATACGAATAATTATTATTCTTTGTGTTTAGTTTTTCGTATCCTAACTCTAGTAATTCAAAGGGTGAGTAGTTTTCTAGGAGATCCTTATTGATCCCCCAGAGATATATATGTGATAAACCAGCTTTTTTTTTGTGAATCTAAGTGTCTAGCTAGAAAATACAATCTAAAGTCCGGCAAGGAGAACCCACCGTCCTTTAGGTCAAGTGTTAATTTATCATATTTTAAAAGTGCCCTTTTCCGCCCCCAAATGAATTTATTAAGGGTACCCTCAAGGGTTTTAAACCATTTCTGTGCAAACCATATTGGTGAGGAGTTTAGTATATACAATACCTGAGGGAGAACTATCATTTTAATAATTGTCATTCTATCTATCATGGATAAAAGGGAGTTTAGACCAAATACCACAATTACTTTGTATTTTTTTCCTAATCAGGTCTAAATTAAACTTCTTGAAATCATCGATTCGCTTCGATATCTCGATGCCCAAATATTGAAATGACTGAACATTCTGGACACTGGCAAGCGGAGCTTGTTCTAAGGTTTCCAAATCACCTAATGGCATATGTCTAGACTTTAACCAGTTTACCGAATACAGAATGAGGCCTACAAAGAAAAGAACACGGTACCTACAGTGAAATATTGGGGAGGTTCAATGATGTTTTGGGGTTGTTTTGCTGCCTCTGGCACTGGGTGTCTTGAATGTGTACAAGGCATCATGAAATCTGAGGATTACCAACAAAATTTGGGTCGCACTGTACAGCCCAGTGTCAGAAATCTGGGTTTGCGTCCGAGATCTTGGGTCTTCCAGCAGGACAATGACCCCAAACATACGTCAAAAAGCACCCAGAAATGGATGACAACAAAGCGTTGGAGAGTTCTGAAGTGGCAGCAATGAGTCCAGATTTAAATCCCATTGATCACCTGTGTAGAGATCTTAAAATTGCTGTTGGGAAAAGGCGCCTTCCAATAAGAGAGACCTGGAGCAGTTTGCAAAGGAAGAGTGGTCCAACATTCCGGCTGAGAGGTGTAAGAAGCTTATTGATTATTATGGGAAGCGGCTGATTTCAGTTATTTTTCCCAAAGGGTGTGTAACCAAATATTAAGTTACGTGTGCCAATAATTTTGTCCAGACCATTGTTGGAGTTTGGTGTGACATTATGTACAATTTGCTTTTTATCCTCCCTTTTTGGTTTAGTTCCAGTACATGCAAAGGGAATAAACATGTGTATAGCAAAACATGTGTTACTGCAATCCTTTTCTGTGAGAAATGCTTTATTTTCTTGAAAAATTTCAGGTGTGCCAACATTTATGCCAATGACTGTAGTGGCTGAATGAGGAGACCATATAGTGGCAGAATGAGACAGCCTGGAAGTGGCAACAGCAGCATCAGTATTCCTGAAAGTGACCCGGTGACATAGTGGGGTGGTGGATGTTAATACCAGTACCCAGTGACGAAGATGGGTGAAAAAAGGAGAACTTGGCATCAGATGTGTGGCATCAGAGGGGTGGCAGGATCAGAATAGTAGCTGAGGCCGGTAGGAGGAAGAAAACGGTCTCTTTTGTAAAAGTGTTAGTGTGCACAAGTGAGTATTGAGGATATGCATTGCGTAAAACTTAAGGTTAAAATATATGGACCAAAACATTTTTTTAAATCAAACAAAAGGAAAGGTGTGCAAAGAACACTATGTGCCACCTACACCACCAAGTATTGATGTGATGCAAAGACCTCGAAAAGGTGGAAGGGCAAAATGTATGGTCCATTGTAACCTGTGGGGGTAAAAACTTCCCCTGTAAGGCCCTACTCTCGCCCTATTAATTCCCTTCTTGGCAAGTGTTGCTCGCCCTAAAAAGAATGGCCCCACACAGGAAACTCTATTTCCACCTAAAAACCCTGGGAAATTGCAGTGTATGTAGGTGGAAATAGGGAGAGTTTCCTGTGTGGGGCAGCCCTTTTTAGGGCGAGTAACACTTGCCAAGAAGGGAATTAATAGGGCGAGAGTAGGGCCTTACAGGGGAAGTTTTTACCCCACTGGTTACAAAGGACCATACATTGTCCCCTTCCACCTTTTAGAGGTCTTTGCATCACATCAATACTTGGTGGTGTAGGTGGCACATGCTGTTTTTTGCACACCTTTCCTTTTGTTTGATTTCAAAAACATTTTGGGGTATATATATTTTATTCTAAGAAAAGTAAAGTTTTAGCTAATGCATATCCTCAATACTTACTTGTGGTCTGATGTGGAGGAATGTCTGTAATTGGCAGCAGTGCCTTAAATCTGTTTGGCACTATCCATATTTGTGAAGTGTTGGTGTGGCACCATGGTCAATCTACTCTGATGCATCAGGCATTGGTGGGTGGAAATCCTGGCTGATTCATCCCTGATTCATCTTCACAAAGATCAGTCACTCTACATTTTCGTGGACAGACTAGTTCTCCTTGGGGTTACTATGGCCCCCTCCGCACTAAATACCCGCTCTATCGGCACACTACTGGCCGGGCAGGACAGCTTTTGCAGGGCAAACTCTGCTAGTTGCGGCTACAAATCAAGTTTGGCTGCCCAGAAGTCCAGCAGCTCTTCAAGGTCATGTCAATGTAAGCCACCAGCTGCTGGTTCAGGTCCTGCTCCAGGTCTACCTGCTGCTGATGAATTGCTTCACTATGCAGGTGAAGCGACTGTAGACTCAGGCTGCTGCTGATGGAGCTGGCACTGCTCCTGCCACTCCACCCCTCCCCAGCAGCCATGGTAGTGGAAGGTGAGCACAGAGGCCCCCCCTAGTCAGACCTGTGAGAGGATGGACGATGGCGCAGATAGGCATCGGCCAACTGACTACATAGGATCTCTCTGTAGTAGGTCAGTTTGTCCTCCTTCTCAGTAGGTGTAAAAAAGGCCCCACATTTTGTGCCGGTAGCGAGGGTCCAATAAGGAGAAGAGCCAGAAGTCATCCCGCTGCCAAATGGTGACAATTCGGCAGTCACTGCACAAGCAAGTAAACATGCATCGTGCCTTTTGTGCAAGTGACTCGGAGGGACTCCCTGCCTCCATCTCCACTGCATACTGCCACAGTGTGTCTGGGTCCTCTGTCTCGCCTTCCTCATGACCCTCTAGCTCCTCTAGCTGCTCTTGCTCCTCCTCTCCTGTCAGAGGACTATTAAAACCGCCCATTTCGCAAAACCTAAACTGCGAGCCCCCGAAAGGGCTCATGTGGTCATGAGATGTAGGCGCCACGTCTCCAGTGCCCTGACCAGCCATCGTTTCCAACACGTGTTGTAGTAGATGAAGCAGTGGAATGATGTTGTTTATCCAGTAATCCTGGCGACTGACTAATAATGTGGCTTCCTCAAAGGGCCTGAGCAAATGGCAGGTGTCACGTATGAGCTGCCACTGGTTGACATTGAAGTTACACAGGGCAGTCCCCCTATCCGCTTGGATCATCAAGAAATCGTTGATGGCTTTTCTCTGTTCATACAGTCAGTCCAACATATGGAGGGTGGAATTCCAACGTGTGGAAACGTCGCAAATAAGACTATGTTGGGGGATACCGTTCTGGCGCTGCAGCTCAAGGAGGGTATGCTTTACGATGTACGAGTGGCTGAAGTGCATGCAAAGTTTCCTTCCCATTGTTAGGATGTCTTCCAGACGGGGGGGAACACTTCAGGAACTGCTTGACAACCAGATTTAACACGTGTGCCATGCCTCACGCTTCCTTGTCGCAGCGCAGACAAGATGTTCTTCCCATTGTCAGTCACCATGGTTCCCATTTCCCGTTTTCGTGGAGAAAGCCATGTTCCGATTTCTTTATGAATGACTTTTAGCAGTTCCTCCCCTGTGTGACTCTGTTCGCCAAAGCAAACCATGTGAAGAACGGCGTGACACCGCCGTGCCCTGCACACATGGTATGCTGGAGGGGCACTGAGACTTGTCCGTACAGAGGAGGCTGAGGACACAGTGGAGGATGAGGAGGCAGAGTTGCACACTGTCGCAGGACCAACGGCCTTAGAGCGTGGAGGAGGAAGCGGCGTGACCTGTCCAAGTTGGGGTTGTGGCTGTACAGCAACCTCATTCACCCAGTGGGCCGTAAAGGACATGTATTGTCCCTGACCGTAGTTACAGCTCCAGACGTCAGCACTGCCGTGCACTTTGGTACACACTGACAGGATCAAGGATTGGCCCACCTTGTCTTCCACAAAATTGTGCAAGGCTGGTACTGCCTTCTTCGCAAATAAATGATGGCTTGGGACTCTCCACATCGGCACAAGCCATCAATTCTCTGAAAGGTGCAGAGTCCACCACTTGAAAAGGGAGGGACTGCAACACCAGCAACTTACACAGGAGCACATTCAGCTTCTGCGCCGTTGGATGAGTGGGCGCATAATGTTGTCTCTTGGACATGGCTTCGCCGATGGATTGCTGGCGGAATGACTGACTCGAAGTAGGAGGAGCAGAAGCATCTGGAGCGACAGAAGATTGGTATGACACACAGATCCCTTAGGCTGAAGTGGTGGAGCCTTGGCTGGCTGAAACAGGAAGCGGCATGCCACTGGGTGATGCAGCAGGCTGGACCACCAGATCGGAGCCACGGTTCTCCCAGGCTGCTTTATAGTGACACTGTATATGATGACGCAGGGCCGTGGTGCCAACATTGGGACCCTGGCCATGCTTCACCTTCTGCCGACACAACTTGCATATTGCCAGGTTAACACCCCCTGGATGCTTAATGAAAAACTGCCACACCGCCGAGTAGCTAATTTTCCCACCAACAGTCCGCACTGATTGACTGCTACTGCTGCCGACTCCAGGAACCCCTGTTCCACTATTTCCCGGGAAGGTAAGCTGCCACAAAGCAGGTGGTCTCCCCCAGGCACGTTTGACTCCAGACTTTCCACTTCTGCCACCATGCTGACTCCCAACCATGCTACCACCTTGCTGGCTCAGCTGCTGCCTCACGGGCAACCTTGAACCCTCTTCTCCTGATGATGATGAAGCCCCTTCTGCTCCTGGCTCCCAAGTGCGATCGGCTTCATCATCATTGAGTTGTGTCTGCAGGTCACTGATGTCCTCCTCAGGTTCCTCAACAGTGTCTGCTTCAGGACCCTGAACACTTGCAACACCACCTCCCACGTCACTCTCTTAATAACTACTTGCACGCCTAGCGGAGGAAGCGGCAGATGTCTCCTCCACTGCTTGTCTGGGCAGTAGCTGCTGACTGCCCTCTAGATCGTCCTCACTAAATAGTGGAGCTGAACCCACAGCATAAGATACTTCTGTGGGGGGGGGACGACAGAATAGGACCAGGGACTGCTCCCGGGCCATGCCAACTGAGTATTGTGTCTGAGGAACCCACTGACTGTTGACTGGGGATATTAGATGTCACTTGTGATGAAGTGGATGACCGTGTTAACCAATCGATGACCGCAGATGGGTTGCTGGTCGAGACACGACCTCTAGTTTATACCGCCACTCGCCCCTAGTCTGCTGCGACCTCTGCCTGATTAATTTAGGCCTCTGCCACTCCTCTGTGCACATCCCGGCACTTCTATGCCTGACATACTTAGTACGTATCAGTGGCGGATCCAGGGGGGGGGGGCAACGGGGCAATTGCCCCCCCCCCCCCCCGAGATTGCTGCCCCCCCGCCCCCTAGAATGGTGGAGCCGAAGCTGTAAGCTTCCGCTCCACCATTCACTAACCTTGGCTGTCACACGCTGTGAGTACACAGCGTGTGAGCTGCGGGGTCGCGATCCACTGCAGGCCGGCGCGATGACGTCACATCCTCACACCGGTGCCCGGAAATCCCGTCCCCGCGGCCAGCATACAGTAAGTACTAAGAGTATGCTCAGGGCCCAGGGGATTTGAGGGACAGAATATGTGCCACTGTTAAGGGCACTATATCGTACAGGAGGAGGGGGAGGGGGATTTAAAACTTAGGGGGGGGGAAGAGAAAGGGGAATTTTTAATGTGAGGGGCTGCAGGGCAAAGCACTGGGGGCACTATATGTGAAGAGCACATGACAGGGGGGCCCCCTGTGCTGTGCCCCTCACATATAATGCCCCTGTGCTGTGCCCACACATATTAATTATATGTGTGGGGGGCACAGCACAGGTGGTATTATATGTGTGGGGCACAGCACAGGGGGTATTATATGTGTGGGGCACAGCACAGGGGGCATTATATGTATGGAAAGTAAAAAAATTGTGTAGCTCACCTAGGATATAAGATATAGTACTCGAGGTTAACGGTGTTGCCTTCACCCTAAAAGGCCTAAAGCTATGTAGTATTGTAGATATGTAATTACCAGTCCTCTAAAGTACTAAAAGTAAGATTATAGAATAATGAAAAATAGAGAAAAAGGTTAGGAGATGATGATATAAGTATATAATGTTTATTATATGTAATCTGCTTCCACCTCAGCAGGGCCCTTGCATAAGGTGATACATTGCTACTGAAGAAAATGCCCGAGGCATTGAAACGCGTTTAGCATTTTATGCAATATTCTATGCAGTTTGCACAATAATCCCTAACTTTCATCTTGCCATTTGAAACTGCTGGATGCCCCTCGTTTGGAGACCACCGCAACACGCGCGCGCATAGCACCTAGGTCAGACACGAGGAACGCCTTCTCCGATCCAGCTGCATCTTCCATCCACAGCCCCGGCTTCTCTGCGTGAGCCCCGGTCATAACTGCTAAAGGCCGGACGCCTGCCGTGCCAGTTTGGGACCCACGGACTGCCGGAGTGCCACTCACCCCCCCCCCACACAGACGGGCACCCGCTACAACCCAGGACGCGGCCGCTGACAGCGCAGGACCAAGCCGTGACAGCCGTACTAGCCCCGAACACAAGTGCATCCTGCGGGTGGTGAGTGGTGCTGTGCACCGATAATCATTACAGCGCTCTTCTAATACAGCGCGATATACTAAGACTTATTCATACAAGTTAAAGAACTGTTTCTGCAAATAATCTTGAACTAAATGCAATAAGTGCACCTACATCACCTACGGACAATTCATAGATATACGAACTATATCACCAACGGATTAAGTGCAACAAGCATATTTTAGATTTCTCTATATTTTCTTTATATTGTCTTATTTTAATGATACAATTTTACTGCCACAATTTACAAAGTATATTGCCGTTCACCTTATGCAAGGGCCCTGCTGAGGTGGAGGCAGATTACATATAATAAACATTATATACTTATATCATCATCTCCTAACCTTTTTCTCTATTTTTCATTATTCTATCATCTTACTTTTAGTACTTTAGAGGACTGGTAATTACATATCTACAATACTACATTATATGATATAATTCCCCCTGTGCTGTGCCCCACACATATAATTCCCCCTGTGCTGTGCCCCACACATATAATTCCCCCTGTGCTGTGCCCCACACATATAATGCCCCCATCATGCGCCCCTCATATATAATGCCCCCATCCTGTGCCCCTCATATATAATGCGCCATCATGCGCCCCTCACATATAATGCCCCCTGTGCTGTGTCCCTCTCATATAATGCTCCTGTCATGTGCCCCAAACATATAATGCCCCCTGTGCTGTGCCCCTCATATATAATGCCCCCTGAGGGGACAGGACAGGGGGCATTATATGTGAGGGGCGCATGATGGGGGCATTATATGTGAGGGGCAAAGAACGGGGGCATTATATGTGAAGGGCACAGCACGGGGCATTATATGTGAGGGGCACAGCACGGGGCATTATATGTGAGGGGTGCATGATGGGGGCATTATATGTGAGGGGCGCATGATGGGGGCATTATATGTGAGGGGTGCATGATGGGGGCATTATATATGAGGGGCGCATGATCGGGGCATTATATGTGAAGGGCACAGCACAGGGAGCATTATATGTGTGGGGCATATAACAGGAGCATCATATGTGAGGGGCACAGCACAGGGGACATTATATGTGAGGGGCACAGCACAGGGGGCATTATATGTGAGGGGCACAGCACAGGGGGCATTATATGTGAGGGGCGCATGATGGGGGCATTATATGTGAGGGGCAAAGAACGGGGGCATTATATGTGAAGGGCACAGCACGGGGCATTATATGTGAGGGGCACAGCACAGGGCATTATATGTGAGGGGTGCATGATGGGGGCATTATATGTGAGGGGCGCATGATGGGGGCATTATATGTGAGGGGTGCATGATGGGGGCATTATATATGAGGGGCGCATGATCGGGGCATTATATGTGAAGGGCACAGCACAGGGAGCATTATATGTGTGGGGCATATAACAGGAGCATCATATGTGAGGGGCACAGCACAGGGGACATTATATGGGAGGGGCACAGCACAGGGGGCATTATATGTGAGGGGCACAGCACAGGGGGCATTATATGTGAGGGGCACAGCACAGGGGGCATTATATGTGAGGGGCACAGCACAGGGGTATTATATGTGAGGGGCACAGCACAGGGGGCATTATATGTGAGGGGCACAGCACAGGGGGCATTATATGTGAGGGGCACAGCACAGGGGGCATTATATGTGAGGGGCACAGCACAGGGGGCATTATATGTGAGGGACGCATGATGGGGGCATTATATATAAAAGCCAGTCCGGAGCAGAGGAGAAGTTTGCCCTCCTGCCCGCCCTAAGGTTTGGGGTTTGTAATTGTCATGGCGACTGGAGAAGGAGGGGGAAGAGGAGGTATGGAAGGAGGCGTGGTGATGTGTAGCTGGGGCGGTACCCAGCTGGGCTTGGAAAACCCCTGCGGGCATGGTCCCAAAGGGAGGAGAAGGTCTCTGAAGGTGGTGTCCTGGGATTAAGTTTATGGACGACCCAGGGCAAAGTAGGAGATCAGAAGGTCGTGTTGCCTCTTATTCCCCCTCCTTTTGGAATGAGATAAAAATATGTTTTGCGCTGTTATTTATGATGATGGTTATTTTTCAAGTAATGTTTGGTGTTATTTAATAAAAATGGCCGCTGTGGCCTTTCCACCCAACAATAGAGTCTGTGTATTTTGTTACAGGAAGGTTGATGGTAGGAAGGTGGGTGTAAGGAAGCAGAGCTTTACGCTCCCCTAGTCAAGCCCTGACAGGCAGAGCATGCTGGTAGTTGTAGTTTTGCAACAGGTAAAGAGCCACAGTTTGGCAATTACTGTAATGTAAAGTAATCATTTAGGGCTTGTTTGTCCTCTATACAACAATGCTAAAAGTTATACCTGTAGTTACAGCATTTTCAGCACTAGATGTCAGTATAGCGCCATAATATGTTTTCTACTCATAAATGTTTTGAAAGCCCAGAAACAAGAGAGAGAAGATGGATAGATGGATATGAGATAGATAGATAGATATGAGATAGATAGATATGAGATAGATAGATAGATAGATAGATAGATATGAGATAGATAGATATGAGATAGATAGATAGATAGATAGATAGATATGAGATAGATAGATAGATAGATAGATATGAGATAGATATGAGATAGATAGATAGATATGAGATAGATAGATAGATATGAGATAGATAGATATGAGATAGATAGATATGAGATAGATAGATAGATAGATGGATAGATATGAGATAGATAGATAGATAGATAGATGGATAGATATGAGATAGATAGATAGATATGAGATAGATAGATAGATAGATATGAGATAGATAGATAGATAGATAGATAGATATGAGATAGATAGATAGATAGATAGGTATGAGATAGATAGATAGATATGAGATAGATAGATAGATATGAGATAGATAGATAGATATGAGATAGATAGATAGATATGAGATAGATATGAGATAGATAGATAGATAGATAGATATGAGATAGATAGATATGAGATAGATAGATAAATAGATAGATAGATAGATAGATAGATAGATAGATAGATATGAGATAGATAGATAGATAGATATGAGATAGATAGATAGATATGAGATAGATAGATAGATAGATAGATAGATAGATATGAGATAGATAGATAGATAGATAGATAGATAGATATGAGATAGATAGATAGATAGATAGATAGATATGAGATAGATAGATAGATAGATAGATAGATAGATAGATATGAGATAGATAGATAGATAGATAGATAGATATGACATAGATAGATAGATATGAGATAGATAGATAGATAGATAGATAGAGAGATAGATAGATAATAGATAGATAGCTATGCAATAGATAGATAGATAGATAGATATGAGATAGATAGATATGAGATAGAGAGATAGATAGATAGATAGATATGAGATAGATAGATAGATAGATATGAGATAGATAGATAGATAGATAGATATGAGATAGATAGATATGAGATAGATTGATAGATAGATAGAGAGAGAGATAGATATGAGATAGATAGATATGAGATAGATAGATAGATAGATAGATAGATATGAGATAGATTGATAGATAGATAGAGAGAGAGATAGATATGAGATAGATAGATATGAGATAGATAGATAGATAGATATGAGATAGGTAGATAGATATGAGATAGATAGATAGATATGAGATAGATATGAGATAGATATATAGATAGATAGATAGATAGATAGATAGATATGAGATAGATAGATATGAGATAGATAGATATGAGATAGATAGATATGAGATAGATAGATAGATATGAGATAGATAGATATGGGATAGATAGATATGAGATAGATAGATAGATAGATATGAGATAGATAGATATGAGATAGATAGATAGATATGAGATAGATAGATACAGTAGCCCAGAAGAACAGCACATCTGCCCATGTATCACTAGAATAAGGTGAACGCCATCATATGGTTCCAGGTCAGGGAATCCCACATCAATCCATTGGGAAGGATCGCAGCACACGAGAGCTTCAATAAAGTGCAGTGTTTATTGCATCCTCAGCAAACAAAAGTGCGAAGTTTGGCTGTCCGGACATGCTGGGAGTTGTAGTTTTGCAACAGCTGGAGGCACAATGGGTGTGAAACACTGCTCTAGAACAGCTATGGTAAATGGCATTTCAAAGAATGGGGAGGTGTAAAAGAACACCATGTATGGTCTATATGTACAGAATGTTTGTGACAATCTTACACAATGTTGCAATAACTGAAAAAAGTTGCCGAACCCTGTGACTGCACCATACACAATGACCGAGCATTGCCCACATTGTGGGTCTTACATAAGATATCATGTACGGTGTAACAAAGAAATAATAGTGCCCCCTTTGTGTCCCTACATACTAATTTTGCCCCTGCGGTCCTTGATTTATTAATACTGGCCTATGTATTCTTAAAGGGGTACTCCGGTAAAACATCTGTCTCCAGAAAGTTAAAGGAGTAGTCCAGTGGTGATTCAGTGGTGAGCAACTTATCCCCTATCCTAAGGATAGGGGATAAGTTGCAGATCGCGGGGGGTCCGACCGTTGGGGCCCCCCGAGATCTCCTGTATGGAGCCCCGACAGCCGGCGGGAAGGGGGCGTGTCGACCTCCGTACGAAGCGGCGGCCGACACGCCCCCTCAATACAACACTATGGCAGAGCCGAAGCGCTGCCTTCGGCAATCTCCGGCTCTGCCATAGAGATGTATTGAGGGGGCGTGTCGGCCGCCGCTTCGTGCGGGGGTCGACACCCGCTATCTCGGCGGAGAGCCGGGGCCCCGTACAGAGAGATCGCAGGGGGCCCCAGCGGTCGGACCCCCCGCGATCTCAAACTTATCCCCTATCCTTAGGATAGGGGATAAGTTTTTCACCACTGGACTACCCCTTTAAACAGATTTGCAAATTATATAAAAAATCCTAATCCTTCCAGTACTTATCAGCTGCTGTATGCTCCAGAGGAAGTTGTGTAGTTCTTTCCAGTCTGACCACAGTTCTCTCGGCTGACACCTCTGTCCATGTCAGGAACTGTCCAGAGCAGGAGCAAATCCTAATAGCAAACCTATCCTGCTCTGGACAGTTCCTGAGATGGACAGAGGTGTCAGCAGAGAGCACTGTGGTTAGACAGAAAAGAACAACTCAACTTCCTGTGGAGCATACAGCAGCTGATAAGTACTGGAAGGATTTAGAGTTTTATAAAGAAATAATAAAAAAAATCTGTTTAACTTTCTGGTACCAGTTGATTTAAAAAAAATTTGTTTTCCACTGCAGTACTACTTAAAAAAAATAAATCTAAAGTCACCTACCACCATTTCCCAGGATCTTCTGAGTTGTCCTCATAGGCCACAGGCTGCTTTAGGCCTGCAGCCTATTAGGCTCTGAGAGCACACTGAGGACATTAGGGGCATGAGTGACTGACTTCATAGTGGGCTGTAGACGTCATAAGCATGCTCATGAAACATCAGAGGCCATAGGTCTGTGATAGTACACAGTAGGGTAGCGAGCCATTTGCCTACTGCTTTTCATAGCTTTAACCCATTAAGGACAGAGGGTTTTTCCATTTTTGCACTTTTGTTTTTTTCCTCCTTGCCTTTAAAAAATCATAATCCTTTCAATTTTGCACCTAAAAATCATTTAAGAATAAGCAGCCTTTTTTTAAAGTGGGGGACCGACTGCTGGGACCCCCACGGATCACCTTGGTTCAAGTGGCTCTCCAGCTGATGCAAAGCTACAACTCCCATCATGTCTGGAGAGCCTCAGGTATGATGAAAGTTGTAGTTTTGCAACAGATGGAGAGCTACACATTAGGGTACAGTTTCACCCATCATCACTGCGGAACTTATATGTACTATAACTACAGCAGTGATGGGACAGTCAGGAGAACACACAATGATATCAGTGACCTAAGTGACGTCTTCTCTGTTGTCTTTCCTTTTCTTTTCCATCTGGTCCAGGCGCTGTGACTTCTTCCATCTTCTCTGTAGAGTCTGAAGTCCGCACATTGGTTTCTTCACTTTGTCAGCAGATACCTATTCTCTGCATGAATATGAATGAATAATCATTATAATCCTGCTAAATACCGTACCCCCTGAATATAATACTGTCACACACTGTACCCTCTAAATATAATACTGCCACACACTGTACCCTCTAAATATAATACTGCCACACACTGTACCCTCTAAATATAATACTCTCACACACTGTACCCTCTAAATATAATAATGTCACACACTGTACCCTCTAAATATAATACTGCCACACACTGTACCCTCTAAATATAATACTCTCACACACTGTACCCTCTAAATATAATAATGTCACACACTGTACCCTCTAAATATAATACTGCCACACACTGTACCACCTGAATATAATACTGTCACACACTGTACCACCTGAATATAATGCTGCCACACACTGTACCACCTGAATATAATACTGTCACACACTGTACCCTCTAAATATAATACTGCCACACACTGTACCCTCTAAATATAATACTGCCACACACTGTACCCTCTAAATATAATACTCTCACACACTGTACCCTCTAAATATAATACTGTCACACACTGTACCCTCTAAATATAATACTGCCACACACTGTACCCTCTAAATATAATACTCTCACACACTGTACCCTCTAAATATAATAATGTCACACACTGTACCCTCTAAATATAATACTGCCTCACACCGTACCCCCTGAATATAATCCTGCCACACACTGTACCCCCTGAATATAATACTGTCACACACTGTACCCTCTAAATATAATAATGTCACACACTATATCCCCTAAATATAATGCTGCCACACACTGTATACCCTGAATATAATACTGCCTCACACTGTACCCCCTGAATATAATACTGCTACACACTGTACCCTCTAAATATAATGCTGCCACACACTGTACCCTCTAAATATAAAAATGTCACGCACTTTACCCCCTGAATATAATACTGTCACACCCTGTACTCTCTGAATATAATACAGTGACCACCTGATAGCCGTTTACGGTGCCCCGTGAGCTCTGGTGATGTCTCTTACCTGTCCTCGGGGCTTCGGCGCGTCCTCTTCGGGATCCCCTGCATCGTCGGCGCTCTCCATCGATGTCATCACGTCGCTAGTCAAGCCGTCCCGTCATCCAATAGGAGCGGCATGCGTAGCGACGTGATGGCGGCGACGGAGAGCGCGGATGCCAGGGAAGCAGAGGCCTTGCCGGAGAGAAGGGGACACCTCAGTGACGTGGCGACAGCAATGGACGGCGACATCCCAGGCAGCGGTGACGAGCGGTGACGGTCCGGAGCGGCGGGGACAGGGAGTACAGCTTCCTCTAACAGTGGTCTACAACCTGCTGACCTCCAGATGTTGCAAAACTACAACACCCAGCATGCCCGGTCAACCAACGGCGGTCCGGGCATGCTGGGTGTTGTAGTTTTGCAACATCTGGAGGTCCGCAGGTTGTAGACCACTGTCCTATACTTTACATTGCACGGATCCCTCAACATGCGATGGTTTCAACAAACGATGGTCGGTTTGGAATGGATTACCATCGTATGTTGAGGGACCACTGTAATGTCCCACTTTACTCTCTGAATATAATAATGCCACACACTGTACCCTCTGAATATAATACTTTCACACATTGTACTCTCTGAATATAATACTGCCACACACTGTACTCTCTGAATATAATACTGCCACACACTGTACCCCATGAATATAATAATGTCCCACCCTGTACCCCCTGAATAGAATACTGTCACACACTGTACCCTCTGAATATAATACTGCCACACACTGTACCCTCTGAATGTTACCCTGCCAGAAAATGTGATCACTGAATATAATACTGCCGTACACTGTGCCCCCTAAAAAATAACCCTGCCAGAAACTGTGCTCCAAAAATATAATACTGCCACCCACTATACCCCCTGAATATAATACTGCAGCCCACTGTACCACCTGAATATAATACTGGCACACATGGTACCCCCTGAATAAAATACTGCCACACACTGTACACTCTGAATATAATGCTGCCACCCACTGTTATCACTGAATATAATACTGTCACACACTGTACTCTCTGAATATAATACTGCCACATACTGAGTCCTCTGAATATAACTCTACCACACATTGTACCCTCTAAATATAATACTGCCACCCACTGTAGCCCTTGAATGTAATACTGCCACCCACTGTACCCCCCCCCCCCCCCCCGAATATAATGCTGGCACACACTTTACCCCCCCTTAAAAAAAATACTGCACACATCCATCATACATAATACACTCATCTATCATACATACATACATCATACATAATACACTCATCTATCATACATACACTTACACACATCTATTACACATACACACATCCATCATACATACAAACATCCGTCATACATAATACACTCATCTATCATACATACACCCATCCATCACACATACAGACATCCATCATACATACACACATCCGTCATACATACACACACGTCCGTCATACATTCACACATCCATCATACATACACATATCCATTATACATACACACATCCATCATAAATACACACATCTGTCATACATACACAAATCCATCATACATACATACACATATCCATCATACATACACACATCTATCTTAAATACATACATACACCCACATCCATAATACATACAAAAAAACATCATGCATACACAGTTTCCCACACTCTCACCCTCCTGGAGATCAGCCTCGCGGGTTGCCACTCACCTGGTGCCGGGGATGCAACGGGGTCCGAGGCAAAGGATATTATGGGGCTGGTGACCACAGGGGATGTAAAGCATGCGGAAGCTTCAGCTTTTTCTCAGATGCGGTGCAGTAGATGTAGCGGTGGTTGGAGGCCGGGACATGCCAGGGGCTTGGAGCAGACATGCTTGCCTGCGCGGGGCACGTCTGCTCCCAGCAGCCCTTCTACTTTTAAAGGGCTATCGGCCAGGCCAGAGCTAGCCTCTTGCGGGCAAGAGACAGGGACCTCTTGGGAGATGGTTTGCTCAAAGCGGTCGGAGCCTGCACTGTTACTTTCTTTTTTTTTTTCTTTTTAGGGGCCTGGCCCGGCAATAAAAGCAAGTAAAAGTGTTCTGTGCTGGGCAATGCTCGAGCCTGTCAGTCAGAACTGCCGCTGCAGAAAAGGAACCAGTGGCCATGCACACAGTATTGTGTATTCCTTGTTCACAGCTCACATACGCTTGTCTGCATTTCACCCACCTAGTTCCCCAATGTTAGTGGTGACTACATCCGTATCTCCCATTGGCTACAAAGTAAAAAAAAAAAGTAGCATACGGAAGGTGCCAGGATCCTGTTACCTTTGCTGAATGTGTTAACAAAGCAAGATGTGAATATCCTTAGGGTTATATTCACACGGCAGAATTTCCGCTAGTGGAATTCCGCCTCAAATTAAAGCCCATAGACTTCTATGGGATTCCGCGCTCTCATTCACACTTTTAATTTAGAAGTGTGAATGGGAGTGCAGAATCCCATAGAAGTCTATGGGCTTTAATTTTAGGCGGAATTCCACAAGTGGAAATTCTGCCGTGTTAATACACCCTTAGGCTAGGTTCACACTACGGAATCTCCGGGCAGAACATTTCCGCCTGGAGATTCCGAGTGCGGCCAGCGCCGACTGAATCAGTCGGCGCTAGGACCGCGTGTGTCACGATGCCGGCTGGCAGGTAGTGGATCCTCTGTGCCAGAGAGGGATTGGCGTGGACCGTGCTAGTGGATCGGTTCTAAGTCACTACTGGTTTTCACCAGAGCCCGCCGCAAAGCGGGATGGTCTTGCTGCGGCGGTAGTGACCAGGTCGTATCCACTAGCAACGGCTCAACCTCTCTGGCTGCTGAAGATAGGCGCGGTACAAGGGAGTAGACAGAAGCAAGGTCGGACGTAGCAGAAGGTCGGGGCAGGCAGCAAGGATCGTAGTCAGGGGCAACGGCAGGAGGTCTGGAACACAGGCTAGGAACACACAAGGAAACGCTTTCACTGGCACGATGGCAACAAGATCCGGCGAGGGAGTGAAGGGGAAGTGAGGTGATATAGGGAAGTGCACAGGTGATAACACTAATTGGAACCACTGCGCCAATCAGCGGCGCAGTGGCCCTTTAAATCGCAAAGACCCGGCGCGCGCGCGCCCTAGGGAGCGGGGCCGCGCGCGCCGGGACAGGACTGACGGAGAGCGAGTCAGGTACGGGAGCCGGGGTGCGCATTGCGAGCGGGCGCTACCCGCATCGCGAATCGCATCCCGGCTGGAGGCGGTATCGCAGCGCCCCGGGTCAGTGGAACTGACCGGAGCGCTGCAGTGAGGAGAGTGTAGCGAGTGCTCCGGGGAGGAGCGGGGACCCGGAGCGCTCGGCGTAACAGTACCCCCCCCCTTGGGTCTCCCCCTCTTCTTGGAGCCTGAGAACCTGAGGACCAGACTTTTGTCCAGGATATTGTCCTCAGGTTCCCAGGACCTCTCTTCTGGACCACAACCCTCCCAATCCACTAAAAAGAAGGTTTTCCCTCTGACCTTTTTTGATGCTAAAATCTCTTTGACGGAGAAGATGTCCGAGGAGCCGGAGACAGGAGTGGGAGGAACAGATTTGGGAGAGAAACGGTTAATGATAAGTGGTTTAAGAAGAGAAACGTGAAAGGCATTAGGAATACGAAGAGAAGGAGGAAGAAGAAGTTTGTAAGAGACAGGATTAATCTGGCGCAAAATTTTGAAAGGACCAAGATAGCGTGGTCCCAACTTATACCTAGGGACACGGAAGCGGACATATTTAGCGGAGAGCCATACCTTGTCTCCAGGGGAAAAAATGGGAGGAGCTCTTCTTTTCTTATCCGCGAATTTCTTCATGCGTGAAGAAGCCTGTAAGAGAGAATTTTGGGTCTCTCTCCATATGATGGAAAGATCACGAGAAATTTCATCCACAGCGGGCAGACCAGAGGGCAAGGGGGTAGGGAGGGGAGGAAGAGGGTGACGGCCGTACACCACGAAAAATGGGGATTTGGAGGAAGATTCAGAGACTCTGAAATTATACGAGAATTCGGCCCAAGGTAGAAGATCTGCCCAGTCATCCTGGCGGGAGGAAACAAAATGTCGTAAATAATCACCCAAGACCTGGTTAATTCTTTCTACTTGTCCATTGGATTGAGGATGATATGCAGAAGAAAAATTTAATTTAATCTTGAGTTGTTTACAGAGAGCCCTCCAGAATTTAGACACGAATTGGACGCCTCTATCCGAGACGATCTGCGTAGGCAACCCGTGAAGACGAAAAATGTGTACAAAAAATTGTTTAGCCAACTGAGGCGCTGAAGGAAGACCAGGAAGAGGGATGAAATGTGCCATTTTGGAGAATCGATCAACGACCACCCAAATAACAGTGTTGCCATGGGATGGGGGTAAGTCAGTAATAAAATCCATACCAATCAGAGACCAAGGCTGTTCGGGGACAGGCAGAGGATGAAGAAAACCAGCGGGCTTCTGGCGAGGAGTCTTATCCCGGGCACAGATAGTGCAGGCTCGCACAAAGTCCACCACATCAGTCTCTAGAGTCGGCCACCAATAGAAGCGAGAGATGAGTTGCACAGATTTCTTGATGCCCGCATGACCTGCGAGATGGGAGGAGTGACCCCATTTGAGGATTCCGAGGCGTTGGCGTGGAGAAACAAAGGTCTTTCCTGGAGGAGTTTGCCTGATGGAGGCTGGAGAAGTGGAAATCAGGCAGTCAGGAGGAATGATGTGTTGAGGAGAGAGTTCAACTTCAGAAGCATCTGAGGAACGAGAGAGAGCATCGGCCCTAATGTTCTTATCGGCAGGCCGAAAGTGAATTTCAAAATTAAATCGGGCAAAGAACAGAGACCACCTGGCCTGACGAGGATTCAGCCGTTGGGCAGACTGGAGGTAGGAGAGGTTTTTGTGATCGGTGTAAATAATAACTGGAAATCTTGATCCCTCCAGCAGATGCCTCCATTCCTCAAGTGCTAATTTAATGGCTAGAAGCTCTCGATCCCCGATGGAGTAGTTCCTCTCCGCCGGAGAGAAGGTCCTAGAAAAAAACCCACAAGTAACAGCATGCCCGGAAGAGTTTTTTTGTAGAAGGACAGCTCCAGCTCCCACTGAGGAGGCATCAACCTCCAATAGGAAGGGTTTAGATGGGTCAGGTCTGGAGAGCACGGGAGCCGAAGAAAAGGCAGACTTGAGCCGTTTAAAGGCGTCTTCCGCTTGAGGAGGCCAAGACTTGGGATCGGCATTTTTTTTGGTTAAAGCCACAATAGGAGCCACAACGGTAGAAAAATGTGGAATAAATTGCCTGTAATAATTGGCGAACCCCAAAAAACGTTGGATGGCACGGAGTCCGGAGGGGCGTGGCCAATCTAAGACGGCAGAGAGTTTGTCTGGATCCATTTGTAGTCCCTGGCCAGAGACCAAGTATCCTAGGAAAGGAAGAGATTGGCATTCAAACAGACATTTCTCTATTTTGGCATAGAGTTGATTGTCACGAAGTCTCTGAAGAACCATACGGACATGCTGGCGGTGTTCTTCTAGATTGGCAGAAAAAATCAGGATATCGTCCAGATATACAACAACACAGGAGTATAGGAGATCACGAAAAATTTCATTAACAAAGTCTTGGAAGACGGCAGGGGCGTTGCATAGGCCAAAGGGCATGACCAGATACTCAAAGTGTCCATCTCTGGTGTTAAATGCCGTTTTCCATTCATCCCCCTCTCTGATGCGGATGAGATTATAAGCACCTCTTAAGTCCAGTTTGGTAAAAATGTGGGCACCTTGGAGGCGATCAAAGAGTTCAGAGATGAGGGGTAGGGGGTAGCGGTTCTTAACCGTGATTTTATTAAGACCGCGGTAGTCAATGCAAGGACGTAGAGAGCCATCTTTTTTGGACACAAAGAAAAATCCGGCTCCGGCAGGAGAGGAGGATTTACGGATAAAGCCCTTTTTTAAATTTTCCTGGACGTATTCAGACATGGCAAGAGTCTCTGGGACGGACAGAGGATAGATTCTGCCCCGGGGTGGAGTAGTGCCCGGGAGGAGGTCAATAGGACAATCATAAGGCCTGTGAGGAGGTAGAGTTTCAGCTTGTTTTTTGCAAAAAACGTCCGCAAAGTCCATATAGGCCTTAGGGAGACCGGTTACAGGAGGAACCACAGAGTCACGGCAAGGGTTACTGGGAACCGGTTTTAGGCAGTCCTTGGAACAAGAGGGCCCCCAACTCCTGATCTCCCCAGTGGACCAATCCAGGGTTGGGGAATGAAGTTGAAGCCAGGGAAGTCCAAGGAGAATTTCAGAAGTGCAATTGGGGAGGACCAAAAGTTCAATCCTCTCGTGATGAGATCCGATGCACATTAGAAGGGGCTCCGTGCGGAAACGTATGGTACAGTCCAATCTTTCATTGTTTACACAATTGATGTAGAGGGGTCTGGCGAGACTGGTCACTGGGATGTTGAACCTGTTGACGAGAGAGGCCAAAATAAAATTTCCTGCAGATCCGGAGTCCAAGAAGGCCACAGCAGAGAAGGAGAAGGCAGAGGCAGACATCCGCACAGGCACAGTAAGACGTGGAGAAGCAGAGTAGACATCAAGGACTGTCTCACCTTTGTGCGGAGTCAGCGTACGTCTTTCCAGGCGGGGAGGACGGATAGGACAATCCTTCAGGAAGTGTTCGGTACTAGCACAGTACAGGCAGAGATTCTCCATGCGGCGTCGTGTCCTCTCTTGAGGTGTCAGGCGAGACCGGTCGACCTGCATAGCCTCCACGGCGGGAGGCACAGGAACAGATTGCAGGGGACCAGAGGAGAGAGGAGCCGGGGAGAAGAAACGCCTCGTGCGAACAGAGTCCATATCCTGGCGGAGCTCCTGACGCCTTTCGGAAAAACGCATGTCAATGCGAGTGGCTAGGTGAATGAGTTCATGTAGATTAGCAGGGATTTCTCGTGCGGCCAGAACATCTTTAATGTTGCTGGATAGGCCTTTTTTAAAGGTCGCGCAGAGTGCCTCATTATTCCAGGATAATTCTGAAGCAAGAGTACGGAATTGTACGGCATACTCGCCAACGGAAGAATTACCCTGGACCAGGTTCAACAGGGCAGTCTCAGCAGAAGAGGCTCGGGCAGGTTCCTCAAAGACACTTCGAATTTCCGAGAAGAAGGAGTGTACAGAGGCAGTGACGGGGTCATTGCGGTCCCAGAGCGGTGTGGCCCAAGACAGGGCTTTTCCAGACAGAAGGCTGACTACGAAAGCCACCTTAGACCTTTCAGTGGGGAACTGGTCCGACATCATCTCCAAGTGCAATGAACATTGGGAAAGAAAGCCACGGCAAAACTTAGAGTCCCCATCAAATTTATCCGGCAAGGATAGTCGTAGTCCAGAAGCGGCCACTCGCTGCGGAGGAGGTGCAGGAGCTGGCGGAGGAGATGATTGCTGGAGCTGTGGTAGTAACTGTTGTAGCATTACAGTCAGTTGAGACAGCTGTTGGCCTTGTTGCGCTATCTGTTGTGACTGCTGGGCGACCACCGTGGTGAGGTCAGCGACAACTGGCAGAGGAACTTCAGCGGGATCCATGGCCGGATCTACTGTCACGATGCCGGCTGGCAGGTAGTGGATCCTCTGTGCCAGAGAGGGATTGGCGTGGACCGTGCTAGTGGATCGGTTCTAAGTCACTACTGGTTTTCACCAGAGCCCGCCGCAAAGCGGGATGGTCTTGCTGCGGCGGTAGTGACCAGGTCGTATCCACTAGCAACGGCTCAACCTCTCTGGCTGCTGAAGATAGGCGCGGTACAAGGGAGTAGACAGAAGCAAGGTCGGACGTAGCAGAAGGTCGGGGCAGGCAGCAAGGATCGTAGTCAGGGGCAACGGCAGGAGGTCTGGAACACAGGCTAGGAACACACAAGGAAACGCTTTCACTGGCACGATGGCAACAAGATCCGGCGAGGGAGTGAAGGGGAAGTGAGGTGATATAGGGAAGTGCACAGGTGATAACACTAATTGGAACCACTGCGCCAATCAGCGGCGCAGTGGCCCTTTAAATCGCAAAGACCCGGCGCGCGCGCGCCCTAGGGAGCGGGGCCGCGCGCGCCGGGACAGGACTGACGGAGAGCGAGTCAGGTACGGGAGCCGGGGTGCGCATCGCGAGCGGGCGCTACCCGCATCGCGAATCGCATCCCGGCTGGAGGCGGTATCGCAGCGCCCCGGGTCAGTGGAACTGACCGGAGCGCTGCAGTGAGGAGAGTGTAGCGAGCGCTCCGGGGAGGAGCGGGGACCCGGAGCGCTCGGCGTAACAGCGTGGACACTGCAGTCTGCAATAGACTGCAATGTGTTCCACAAGTATTTCCGCCTGAAGAATGAGCAACGCCATTCTTCAGGCGGAAATTTTTCCGTTCACAAATTCCGCTTCACAAATTCCGAAGTGTGAATTTGTGAATGGAAACGCATTCACTACACTATACATTTTAGTAAGCAAGATTTCTGCATACAATTTCAAAGCGGAATTGCAGGCGGAAATTCCGTAGTGTGAACCTAGCCTTAGGCTGGGTTCACACCGCAGAATTTCTGCCGGAGATCTAGCCGGCGGCACTAGGACCGAGCAGACTGCATTGCTGCCCCCATAGATGGCAATGCATTTCTGTGTGGATCTTTTGGGAGATCTGCTCAGAAATGCATTGCCATCTATGGGGACGGCAATGTTCTCGAAATTCCCCAGTGTGAACCTAGCCTTACCGTTGTAGTTACGGACGGAACTTTGGCACCAGTATTCTGTGGCTAGTGTGGTAGACCAGGTTGACGATCATGACACATAGAAGCCAACGGGAATTGGACCGAAATCTCTGAGGAATGTTTCCAATGCCTTGTAGGAAGTATCAAGGGGGTCCGACCCGGGACTAGCAAGGTGTACCTAATAAAGTGACCAGCGAGTGTACATCCCCCTAAGCCAAGAACTGTATAGGCCAGTGTGATCCGTCAGCTGTTGACACAAAATGAATCGCACATTGTAATCCAATTTGCACTTGGACACAATGGAGCCGGAGTTGTCGTACGAAATCCGACCTGGTTCCAAACGCTCTCGTTGAGCCTGTACTCCCGCATTCTGGCTGCCGATATCTCTTCCCAGGCCGCTGTGTTATTTTAGCAGAGCATAACCTATTTCCCTGAATGTCTTAAGCAGCGGTGTAATTGCTTTGGGAAATGACAAAACCTCAAATATTGATTTTTCTTTTTTGCTAATGGTGTTGAGGTTGGCACCCGCTGGAGGCGTCGAAAAACCAAACAATCCAAGTCGCTGCACGGACGCGGAGCGCTGTCAGGGCTGTAATGAAAAACGACATGGGTGCTCGCTGATACAGAGCAGATGTATTCAGCTCAGCTGGCTTAGCAGTACTTCCACTGCACACAGTTAGGCTATTCTTTTCCTATGCAGTTCTTTATTATTTTTTGCTACATTCCCACAATTGAATTTTCCAATTTATTATCTAAAATCTATTGCAATACGGACAAAAATAGTTTGAATGCCCATTGCTGTAAAATATATCACCTGGTGGATATTCCAGGTACTGCAGCAAAAATAATTTTATACCCATATCAACGGCCTCTCACCCAGCCAATACCTGCTCTGTACTGCTTAGGGCAGTGTTTCCCAATCAGGGTGCCTCCAGCTGTTGCAAAACTACAACTCCCAGCATGCCCAGACAGCCAAAGGCTGTCTGGGCATGCTGGGAGTTGTAGTTTTGCAACCTCTGTAGGTATCCTGGTTGGGAAACACTGATCTATTCTATCTGTGTGTATATGAAGCATGTATGTACAGTATGTAATGTGTACAGCATGCTGGGAGTTGTGGTTATGCAACAGCTGGAGGCACCCTGGTTGGGATACACTGGCTTAGTGGCAAGGAACCTGAAACTACTATCTACAGAAGCGAGACTCATGCTTTTGGGGGAGATTCTGGCTTGACTAAAAGTCATGTTTCGAGACTCTTAACGTCAGGACAGAGAGCAGCGCAGACCTGAAGTTGTCCCCCCCCCCCCAGATAGTGTCTCTACCTACTTGGACGATGCACAACAACTGGGTGACAGTCCCTACACTGGAATAAGTGCACATGGCATCAGGGAAGTGAGACAGGCCAGGTATGAAACACATGGGCAAAACAGTACAAAATCTACAGACTATGTGGTTAAAGGGGTTATCCAGACCAAGAAAAACAGAGCTAATTTCTTCTATAAAAAAAACAGCACCACACTTTTCACTAGGTTGTGTGTGGGGTAGTACAACTGCGCAGCGATACCACAAACAACCTGAGGATAGAGGTAGAGCTGTTTTGTTTTTTAAGAAATTAGCTCTTTTTATATTCCTGGATAGACCCTTTAACCATGGAAAAGCCAGAAAGTAAAAAAAAAACAATAGGGCAGTGCAGTACAAAATCTGAACCAGAGGCAACATCAGGACAAGCAAAGGTCAAGCATAGAGGGTAGCGTGGAACGAAATCAGCAGGCAAGAGGCAAAGTCAGGTCACAAGCAGAGGTCAGGTCACAGAATAGCACAGGGTACAGGAACACTAGTGAATCAAACAACTCATTATCAAGGGGCATGTCAGCTAATAAGCTGTCCATATAAATCTCCTGCCAGCAGGAGGTGTGAGCTCTTGCACCGCATGCGATTGGCCCGATACTTCCATCTTCTGATAGGATGAGATGGCCACAACAGGGCCATCATCATGATATCACAAGATGCCGGCAACTGACCGTGAATGGCAGGTGGCAGTGGAGCCTAGAGGGGTATCCCCGCCAGACCAGCACTGTACCCCATTCATTTGAATGAGTCCGGTCGGCTCATTTTTGTACCATATCTGTTTTTGTTGCTGGACTGAAAACAGTGGTCGGCCATGGTTTTAAAGGGATACTCCAACCCTGGGGATAAGATGTCTGATCGTGGAGGTCCCACTGTTGGGAACCCCCACGATCTCTCTTGTAGCACCCAATCATCTTGTGCACGGAGCGAGTTTCGCTCCGTGCCTGATGACTGGCGATGCAGGGGCTGGAGGATTGTGACATCACGGCCCCGCACCCTTGTCACAAGGGGGCGGGGCTGTGAAGTCACGATCTTCCGGCCCCTGCATCACCAGTCATCAGGTACGGAGCAAAGCTCGCTCCATGCATAAGATGATTGGGTGCTGCAGGAGAGATTTTTTTCTTTTTCTTTTTTGCTATTACACATCAGGTTTAGCACTTTCGCTTCTTTCCCAAAAGGTTTGGTCAGCTTAAGAACAGCTTAGTTACAGTCATGACCTGAAGGTAAAAGGTGCGTATGTTCTACAGAGAATGTGCAATGACCATGAAACATATAATTTCACAATGAATCAACTTCAGCTTGAAATAAAACAGGCCGACAGCCAAAGGTATGAATTTCTCCAGTAGAATACAAAGACTGGGATACAATTGTACTGTAAACAAAAACAAACAAACAACATGCTACATTTTTTATGTTAACCCCCCCCCCTTATTACCCCAGTGCCCACAGGTACCAGGGGTACTGGAAAGAGACGGGTAATGGCAGGCCTAGACCATCAAAAATGGTGGTCCAGCTCGGAGTCAGTAGCAGGCTGGCATTATTAGGCTGGAGTGGTGCTAGGCTGCTACTGCTTGGTTTGTATCTGGCTGGTTTGGGGGAAAAAAGGGGTAAATTTATTTCTTTTTTGAAGAAATAAAGAAAAACTATGTGTCCCGCCAGATATTTCCAAATGACCTTTCTGCAATTTTCCCCAGAATGCATTGCATTCCTACTTAGATCTAATGAGATTCCACATCACCTAGTGCAAGGGAACATGCAATGTGTCTCGTGCGTTACAGCTATGAATGTGATAATAGAGTTTGCCAAAATGTGAAGGATCCCTTAAAGGAGTACTCCGCTACTGTACATCTTATCCCCTATCCAAAGGGTCCTGCTGCCGGGGCCCTTCGCGATCTCCCGCAGCACCCGGCATTCTAAACAAACACCGGGTTTCTGCGGCAGTGGTCGCAAGGTCACGGCCACGCCCCCTCATGACGTCCCACCACGCCCTCTCCATTCATGTGTATAAGAGGGGGCATGTCAGCCATCACGAAGGAGGTGCGGAGGGGGTGTGGCGTGTTACAACATAAAAAATGGTGGTCCAGCTCGGAGTCAGTAGCAGGCTGGCATTATTAGGCTGGAGTGGTGCCAGGCTGCTACTGCTTGGTTTGTATCTGGCTGGTTTTGGAAAAAGGGTTGATCCTATAAATATTTTTTTTTGAAGAAATAAAGAAAAACTGTGTTGGGTCCCCCCCTTTTTTTTCTAAAATCAGGCAGATACAAACCAAGGAGTCCCTGCTATCGTTTCCATGACGCTCTACGCCATGGAAACTACACAAACAAGCATGGACATCTGTCAAAGGCAAATGTCCCTACTTGCAAAGCGTGCTACACTAATAGCTTAACACATCTTGTGTGACATGTCCTTGGAGTGGTTGGAGCTGGCTACATCTGCAGGATAAGACTGTCTCATGTAGTATTTGTACATCGTGAGACAGTCCCGCCAGATATTTCCGAATGACCTTTCTGCGATTTTCCCCAGAATGCATTGCATTCCTACTTAGATTTAGCGAGATCTCACATCACCTAGTGCAAGGGTACATGCATTGTATCTGTTGCTTTGTAGGTATGAATGTGATAATAGATCTTGCCAAAACATGAAGGATCCCTTAAAGAGGTACTCCGCTGCTAGACATCTTATCCCCTGTCCAAAGTGTCCTGCTGCCAGGGCTCTCTGCGATTTCCCACAGCACCCGGCATTCGAAACAAACGCCGGATTTCTGTGGCAGTGGTCGCGAGGTTACGACCATGCCCCTCGTGATGTCACGCCATGCCCCCTCCATTCATGTCTATGAGAGGGGGCGTGTCGGCCTACACGCCCCCTCTCATAGACATGAATGGAGGCGGTGTGGCGTGACGTCACGAGAGGTTGTGGTCATGATGCCGTAGTACCGGAGTCCCCCTTTAACCTCTTCAGGACACAGGGCGTATGGATACGCCCTGCATTCCGAGTCCTTAAGGACCGAGGGCGTATCCATACGCCCGTGGGAAATCCGGTCCCCACCGCTAGCCGGTTGGGGACCGGAGCCGGATGCCTGCTGAAATCATTCAGCAGGCACCCTGGCACATCGCCCAGGGGGGTCCTGAGACCCCCCCATGTCGGCGATCGGAGAAAATCGCATGTCAATTCAGACATGCGATTTTCTCCAATTCCGGGCTGATCGGGTCTCTGGTGACCCGATCACCCGGAAAATAGGGCTGATCGGAGTTGTCAGCAACAGCCCCGATCAGCCTAAAGAATAGGAGTGAGGTCGCAAAGCTGCGATCTCCTCCTATCCCCTGGCATTAGTCAGAACGGAGTTCTGACCAATGACAGCGCAGGACAGGGGGTTGCCATGGCAACCCCCCGTTCTTCCCGCCCCTGGATGTCGAGGGGCTCTGGGAAGAAGATGGAGGCCGTACCTGCAGGAGAAGATGCCTGGGGACCTGGGATCTTCGCTGGAGCCTGCTGGATCCTGATCAGGTAGGGAATCGACAGTGGGGTGGGGGGGAATTGAAAGTGAAAGTAAATCGATCTTTACTGTGGCAACCACTAGGGGGGCCAAACTGCAACTCCCAGTATGCCCAGACAGCCAAAGGCTGTCTGGGCATGCTGGGAGTTGTAGTTTTGCAACATCTGGAGGTTCACAGTTTTGAGACCACTGTTACAGTGGTGCCCAAACAGTAGCCCTCCAGATGTTGCCAAACTACAACTCTCAGCATGCCTCGACTGCCCAGGCATGCTGGGAGTTGTAGTTCTGTAACATCTGTCCCTTCAGATTTAGCAATTTTCATGACATTTTTGAAAATTGCTGCTCTACTTTGAAGCCCTCTAATTTTTTTTTTTTTTTAAAAAGCAAAAATATGTCCATTTTATGATGCCAACATAAAGTGGATATATTGTATTTGTGAAGAAAAATAAAAATGTATTTGGAATATCCATTTTCCTTACAAGCAGAGAGCTTCAAAGTTAGAAAAATGCTAAAATTTTCAAAATTTTCATGAAATTTTGGGATTTTTCACTAAAAATGTATGCAATTAACGCCGAACATTTACCACCAAAATAAAGTAGAATATGTCTCGAAAAAACAATCTCAGAATCAGAATATTCGGTAAAAGCGTTTTCGCGTTATTAATTCGTAAAGTGACGGTGGTCAGAATTGCGAAAAAAGGGCTCAGTCCTTAAGGTGAAAAAGGGCTGCGTCCTTAAGGGGTTAATGAATAATAAAATGCATAAACTCCACCGATAAAGATCCAGCTACAAATAATCACCATCAAATCCGGTAAAAGTTCAACGATAGGTTATAAAAAAAACGTGTCTGATCTTGAACTTTATTGCTATCATTTCTCAAACCGGCAGTAGAGAGAACAGAGCATAGATGAGATGATAAAGGATGAGCATTTACAGTAGGGCAGCGCCTTCCCATCCCGTCTGATAACAGCAACCTGAGCTGGCGACACGTGCTGCCTCCATCCAACAATATGCTTCTTATCTCCCATCTTAAAGGGGGTACTCCGGTGGAAAACTTTTTATTTATTTATTTATTTTTATTTTTAAATCAACTGGTGCCAGAAAGTTAAACAGATTTGTAAATTACTTCTATAAAAAAAAAAATCTTAATCCTTCCAGTACTTATTAGCTGCTGAATACTACAGAGAAAAATTATTTTCTTTTTTTGAAACACAGAGCTCTCTGCTGACATCACGAGCACAGTGCTCTCTGCTGACATCTCTGTCCATTTTAAGAACTGTCCGGAATAGGAGAAAATCCCCATAGCAAACCTATGCTGCTCTGGACAGTTCCTAAAATGGACAGAGGTGTCAGCAGAGAGCACTGTGCTTGTGATGTCAGCAGAGAGCTCTGTGTTCCAAAACGAAAATAATTTCCTCTGTAGTATTCAGCAGCTAATAGGTACTGGAAGGATTAAGTTTTTTTTTTTAATAGAAGTCATTTACAAATCTGTTTAACTTTCTGGTACCAGTTGATTTAAAAAAAAAAAAAAAGTTTTCCACCGGAGTACCCCTTTAAGGAGAATATAGACAGGAGGATAGATCTGAAGAACCTATTATACCTGTTGTCTTCATCTATGGGAGGAATTGTCACAGGTCAATTAGAGATGAGCGAATTTACAGTAAATTCGATTCGTCACGAACTTCTCGGCTCGGCGGTTGCTGACTTTTCCTGCATAAATTAGTTCAGCTTTCCGGTGCTCCGGTGGGCTGGAAAAGGTGGATACATTCCTAGGAAAGAGTCTCCTAGGACTGTATCCACCTTTTCCAGCCCACGGGAGCACCTGAAAGCTGAACTAATTTATGCAACTGCCGAGCCGAGAAGTTCGTGACGAATCGAATTTACTGTAAGTTCGCTCATCTCTAATGTCAATGATGAGGGCAGATAAGGAAGTCGTTTCCCGTCTGCCACCTCCACCGCGAGTGTGAACTGATATTATGACTTATTATATAAATATATATTATGAATAATATTATAATATATTGTTTCGATGTGAGTTTCATTGGCATAGGTGGGCACCCCAGAGAGGGACCCCAATTTCCCAGACATATTGGGGAAGATTTATCAAAACCTGTCCAGAGGAAAAGTTGACCAGTTGCCCATAGCAACCAATCAGATCACTGCTTTCATTTTCCAGAGGCCTTTTCAAAAATGAAAGCAGCGATCTGATTGGTTGCTATGGGCAACTGGGCAACTTTTCCTCTACACAGGTTTTGATAAACTGGTCCCCCTCTGACCTGTTTTTGAAGCGAGTGACTTACCCAATTGTTGAGCTCCCAGAGTTATGTAAACAATGTAGCTCGCAAGGCTATGCTGGTCATGCAACTCTTATTAAAGGGGTACTCCGGTGGAAAACTATTTTATTTTATTTTTTTTCAAATCAACTGATGCCAAAAATGTATACAGATTTGTAAATTACTTCTATTTAAAAATGTTACTTCTTCCAGGACTTATCAGCTGCTGTTTGCTCCAGAGGAAGTTGTGTAGTTCTTTCCAGTCTGACCACAGCTGCTACCTCTGCCCTTATCAGGAACTGTCCAGAGCAGGAGAGGTTTGCTATGGGGATTATTTGCTCCTACTTTGGACAGTTCCTGGCACGGACAGAGGCGTCAGCAGAGAGACAGAAAAGAACTACACAACTTCCTCTGAAGCATACAGCAGCAGCAAGTACTGGAAGGATTATGATTTTTAAATAGAAGTCATTTACAAATCTGTATAACTTTCTGGAGGCAGTGAATATGAAAAAAATAGTTTTCCACAAGAGTACCCCTTTAAAGTCAATGGGTGTTAAGCAAACCCACTTCGTCTGCTTTGGCCTTCTCGGCCACCAGGCGGGTTGGGAGCGCAAAGACGAAATTACGAGATGCGAATGCCGCTTTATTACTCTGTATTTGTCATGCGTGTGTTATTGATATGGGAAAACTTCTCTATCGTTTGCCTTTATCCTCTTTCTTCTATAATGAATCTGTTCCTGTCCATTCCAATGTCTGGCAGGGTCACTGTCCTCCACAAGGTCAGCACACTCCTCTCCTGCTGCTGACGGGGTTCTCTATATTTCATCGCTCATTGAGTATTCTGTCTCCACCAACATGAAAGCGGAGAACACACACATCTGTTACAGTCACTTACTCCCCCCCCCATACACATGCATGTTTGATTTGTGGTAGGAGGGAAAGTTATTGTCAGACACCTCTGGTGGAGACTTGTTTCCCTGGAAACTACGAGATCAGGTATTTTGAGATGTGACCAACCATTTCTCCCTTAAAGGGGTACTCCACCCCCAGACATCTTATCCCCTATCCCAAGAATAGGGAATCAGATGTGTGATCCCCAGCTGCGGGACTCCTGTGATCTTGGCTGCGGCACCCCAGAAATCCGGTGCACGAAACATCACGGTCCTGCCCCGTTCGTGATGTCATGGCCACGCACAAGCGGGGCGTGACCGTGACATCACGAGCCTCCAGAGCTGCACCCAACGCTCTTAACAAATGCCGGGTGCAGAAGGGAAATCGTGGGGGTCCCCAGCCGCGGGAGCCCCGCGATCAGACATCTTATCCCATATCCTTTGGATAGAGGATAAGATGTCTAGGGGTGGAGTACCCCATTAATATCGGTCAATACAGATCTCAACAGAATTGGTGGGTTTGGCTGACTTCACTCTAATGTGTATGGCCAGATTTAGCTGTTATTGGTTTGGTGCCGTCTAGACTGGGAGACAGATTCCAAGGATTCCCCTGGTCTTCACCCTTAACACCCACAAGAAGGTGTGGACATTGCTGAAGGATAGTCCCCAGGCTGCAGTTCCCAGAATAGTCATAGATTGATGGCAGAAGAGCTGATGAAACTGATCGTCACTAGAGGAGCAGTCAGGATAATACAAGAGTTGGAAATGGAAACGGACCAGATGAACAATAGAGATACAATTCTGGAATAAGGACAAGGTCAGGATCAAGGTTAAACAGTAGAGAACATTGAGAACAATAGCACATAGAACAAGAGCCAGAACGGGGTAATATAACCACAAAGCAATGCATAGCAGGAGTAATTGGGCCACCAGGGATGACAACTGGTGCCACGCGCCTTAGAAACCTGATGACCATGGATGAGAATCATGGACCAACATGTTAGGTCCACCACATAGCATGAGAACCATAGAAGGAGAATGGTTGCGCTGAACATTTTCCAGGACTCATTGTTGAACCAGGTGAGTAACAACATCCAACCAATATCTACAATAACTTTTGGAGAAGAGAGGGACACGCCCCATGCCTCTGCATGGACAACAACCTCACTTAGCAATAACTGCAAATAAATAGAAGGTAATTCTGAGAGAAATATAGATTATAGACACATAAAAATTAGATGTACATGATCAGGATGAGGTACTGAGCAACATTTTACAGTTTTTTTTTGTTTTTGATTAGGGGGATCTGACAGGTAAGCTTTAATATTCCAGACATGTTTGGCTTCATCAGAACCATCAGCAGATAAAAGATGTTCACAGATACTAGCGTTCTGGACTAGAAGTGAGGGAAGAAAATATATATCCATTTTTTTTAAGTGAATGGGGGGGGGGGGGTAGCTCTTTAGCACCCAATGAACTGCTCTTGGGTCTGCAAGTAAAATCCTTACTGCATAACGCTGTAAAGTCAGGTTAGATGTAGAAGAACATGTAATACCATGTACTGTACTTGGTTCCTATGTTGTAGTACAAGAAGAATATTACGAATGCAAAGGTGCTCTGTGTGCCGCAATGTGGTAAATGTCACCGCTATCTCTCCTGGGGTTGAAAAAATGTGCTTTCAGTCTGGTGTTTATACCACTAAAGACAGCTCACACATGCCACAGATTGGTGGTGAGTGCTTGAATATTTGATCATTTTCATCCTTGGGGGCACCTGTCTGCGATTCACTTAACCTTATGGCTTGATCTTCTTGGTGCTGCAGTTTCAATGATGAGGTGTGTAGGTGGCATTTTTTGGGTTTACTTACATCTTATATTTCATCAATGTTGTAATCTATTATTTAGAATACATCAGATCAGATCGATTACACAAGTTATATTTTAATAGACACACTCCCTTCCTGGGAATTCTAGAGAAAGGTCAGAGTCACTTCCTTCTAAACAGCTTAGTGAAAGAAAACACTTTACCGCACCTCACATCACTCACCAGGCACAACCATGTACAACCATTAAATGTGTATTTCCATCTTAATTATAAATGTAATGAAAACCCTCGGTGTTCCATCCATTAGTAGAATGGGGTCCCAATTTGCCAGTGTGAGGGCCTCCTTCCTCCACAGCAGTCACTTCTCAATTGTACTCTAATGGAATTGGGGCTGTACAGTAGATCATTTCCTACAGGTTGGGCCCTCACATACAGTTTGGACCCTCACCTCACAGGTTGGACCCTCAACTCACAGGTTGGACCCTCAACTCACAGGTTGGACCCTCACCTCACAGGTTAGACCCTAATCATACAGGTTGGACCCTCACCTCACAGGTTGGACCCTCATCTTACAGGTCTGACCCTCACCTCACAGGTTGGATCCTCACTTTACAGGTTAGACCCTCACCGTACAGGTTGGACCCTCACCTCACAGGTTGGACCCTCACCTCACAGGTTGGACCCTTACCTTACAAATTGGACCCTCACGTCATAGGTTGGACTCTCAACTCACAGGTTGGACCCTCACCCTACAGGTTAGACCCTCATCTTGCATATTGGTCCCTCACCTTTCAGGTTAGACCCTCAGCTTACAGGTTGGACCCTCACCTTACAGGTTAGACCCTCACATCATAGGTTGGACCCTCACCTTACATGTTGGACCGTCACCTTACAGGTTGGGCCATCACCTTGCAGGTTGGACCCTCACCTTAAAGGTTAGACCCTCACCTTAAAGGTTAGACCCTCACCTTACAGGTTAGACGCTGACCTTACAGGTTGGACCCTCACCTTACAGGTTAGATGCTGACCTTACAGGTTGGACCCTCACCTTACAGGTTAGACCCTCACTTTACAGGTTGGACTCTCGTCTTACAGGTTAGACCATCACGTCATAGGTTGGAGCCTCACCTTACAGGCTGGACCATCACCTCACATGTTGGACCCTCACCTTACAGATTGGACCCTCAGCTTACAGGTTGGATGCTCACCTTACAAACCGGACCTTCACGTCATAAGTTGGACTCTCAACTCACAGGTGGGACCCTCACCTCCCAGGTTAGACCCTCCCTTACAGGTCTGACCCTCACCTCACAGGCTGGATCCTCACCTTACAGGTTGGACCCTCTCCTTACAGGTTGGACCCTCTCCTCACAGGTTGGACCCTCATGTCATAGGTTGGACCCTCACCTCACAGGTTGGACCCTCACCTCACAGGTTGGACCCTCACCTTACAGGCTGGACCCTCACCTCACATGTTGGACCCTCACCTTACAGATTGGACCCTCACCTTACAGGTTGGACCCTCACCTTACAGGTCTGACCCTCAACTCACAGGTTGGATCCTCACCTTACAGGTTGGACACTCTCCTCACAGGTTGGACCGTCATGTCATAGGTTGGACCCTCACCTCACAGGTTGGACCCTCACCTTACAGGCTGGACCCTCACCTCACATGTTGGACCCTCACCTTACAGATTGGACCCTCACCTTACAGGTTGTGTCCTCACCTCTTAAGTGCCTTATATGTTTAAAAGGTTATTCCCATCTCATAAACTAATAGCAAATTCTTAGAATATGCAATTATTTTCTGATCTTTGGAGTCCAACTGCTGGGACCAGGGGAATACCCTGTAAACTCCTTCCCATGGGTGTTTTAGATTACAGAATCTTGAAACATACCAGCTAAAATATATATGATATAAATGGTTCTAATGATTCTATTAGGCTATCATTAAGCAAGATTATCATACCCATGTCCCCTCCCTGATGAAGTAATAGAAATGCGTTGGAGGTGATCATTATTGATGTAGTTACCCCTGGAGCTTCTAACACTATGAGTGAACTCAGAGTACTGTTTATTTATATCCTGTGGCGGTATAATAGCTCTATTGATATGATACACAAGTATACTTTTGTTTGCACCATATCGTTGATTCATAAGCCGGCTTCGGTCGGTTGCAGTGGACAATTTTTTCCTATTGGGTGTATGCGAAAACTTCACATGCACATTTTGGTAGTTAATTTTAGTAATCTTAATAAAGGTTTTCTGCACTTTTCCGTACTTTTTCTGCAGTTGTCTGCACTCTTCCGTACACTCCTTTCTATAGGTGTACATCGTTTTGATATTGTTTTTGCAGGAAAAGAATTGCACTTAGCGTGATCCCTCATAATGACCCATACTCAATAAATGAAAAACATTTGTGGCCTCAAAGGGTGTAATAGGTCATTGGCAATAGTGTGACAGTACACTGCAATAAATAAGTATTGCTGTGTACTATGTAAGTAACCAAGCCATCACGTGTTAGTTCCCAATGGGGGGGGGGGGGAGACAATATAATTAAAGAAAAGGTAATTTTTAAGTTATATTAAATAATATTATATATTATTTATATAATTAAATTTTTAACTATATTAAAAAAAATCAAACCAATCCGCACAGTATCCCATGTCCCGACTCTGTAGGTAAAGAATAAACACAAGCATCATGTATAGAGGATTTTCCACTTGTTTCTGTAGTCTCCCTCTCGAGGTCTGTAGGGTTTATGGGTAAGTCAAGCATGCGATACTTAATTGCACAAGGAGGCATGAAAACGGAAACAAAGCTTTGGTTTACTCGGCAGCATCTGTTCCTAGAAATGCACCATGGATCCAGGTAATCTGTCTGATCTACCGAGAGTGGCATCGGAGGCCGCGGTCTTGTCGTAGGAGCACGTGCTTTATTATTTATAACTGCTCATTTTCATGCTCAATTTTCAGCTTGTTTATCCCCTATTAGGATGTATTGTATCTGTTTACCTCTAGCATCGCTCGCTGTGCGCCGTAACAATGACGAATCGCCCTCAAGGGGGAAAGAAGGGCTGGAGCCACAAATCAGAGGAGCTCGGAAAAGTCATCTGTATATAATGAGAAGGATAAGCTTCATTTCACGCTGCCGAAAATGTTCTTCATTAGGCAGATTATATTTCAGAGATTACAAAGCTAATGAACAGGAGATGTCTATGGTGAATAAGGAGGACAATACACAATTCTCTCCATTAGAACAACACATCCTGATCATCAAACTGATGGGAGGAGAGACGGAGCTATAATAGTACCCCCCGCCATCTCTAGTTGCACCCGGCGTTCTAAACAAACGCTGGATTCCCAACGCGGTGGTGATTCCACGGCCACGACTCCTTGAGACGTTGATAAGGATGACCCTTATCATTTTGATTATTGATCAATATATATATATATATATATATATATATATATATATATATATTAAAAATAGAGATATATGCTTACATGCTGAAGAAAAACATTATTTTCCTTATGAGACATTTCAGCTTGCTAACTTGCTGACCAAGAAGATGAAGACCTTGGAACAAGGCCAAGAGAAGCGAGATAAAGAAGGCTGAAACTTGGAAGACAACATTTTTGAAGGGATATAGACTGTGTAGAAGGGCAGAGATATCTGGGATTTTCTGATTGAATAGGGGGATGGTGAACTATGGACAAGAAAGAAATGAATGTTAAATATGCTAATATATACGTAGACACAAAACTCAAATAACCAATCAAAATATAACATGATGATTTTGACGTGATAACTAACCTCCCCTTTTTTGTCAAATGTAAAAACCAATGTATTTCCATATAATAAACAGAATTCTCTGAGAACTCTTGGGAACAGTTCTCGGGTTTCTTGCTGAAAAAGAGTTTTATACCAACTTTTTTGTCTGGTGCATATTTCTTGTGTCGACACTCAGCAGTATACAGCAGCAGTCACGCACATTTTAAGGCTTCATCCGCACCCATCCTTGACAACATGACGCCACACCCCCTCCATTCATGTCTATGGGAGGGAACGTGTTGGCCAACACGCCCCCTCCCATAGACATGAATGGAGTGGGTTTGGTGTGACGTCATGAGGCGGTGTGGCCGTGACACCACGATCACGGCCTCCGGCTCCGAGCATTCTGAACAAAATGTTCAGAATGCTGGAGCACCAGAGTACCCCTTTAAGGACCTTAGTGGACCTTCAGTCATAGGACCTGGTTCCTATTGGGGTCCAAAGGCCCCTCTGCCACATGATGAGACATCAGTGTTATAAATGGTACATGAATAGTTGCCAACAGTCCCAGTTTTGATGAGACAGTCCTGTAAACTGAACCACAAAAGGAAAGGGGTTTATGCAAACCATTGCAAAAGTGGGTGTTCTAGGGTTGTTTTTGGGTGTCTCTAGGGTGGGTACACATATTCATATTGTGGCGATTGCAATGTTTCTAAAGTAAGTGCAAGTTAGTGGAGCATTTCGGCAGGAGGTTGCAAATGTTATTACCGGATTGGTTGGAACTTGCAGACTACTTACGGTAGATTGACCCTAGGTTAACTCACACCAACAGTAATAGAGCTGTACAGTTAGTAGGGTATTGAAAATGCCTTGTTTCTCTCAGGGCACACTCTGAACACAGAGCCCGGCCTGTGGTGGGATGGGGTTCCCTTGATATCGAGCAGCAGGAACATGCACAGACATTTTGGGGCCCAGGGGCTCAAGTTAAAAAATTGAGCAGTTCATTTACCTTGATATTACTGCTATCAGCAGTAGCGCTGTCCAGGAAAAAGGGCACCTAAGGAGGAGAAATAGGGCTCAAGCCCTCTTTCTAGTCAACGTGTGGACGTCCCTGTCGAGCAGCAATAGGCAAGATCCCAAGACATGGAAGAACGAGACCAGAGAGCAGAGATGTACAACAGGGAACTTTAATCTCACCAAAACAATCTTCCACATATGCGGAGGCTCAGTCCTTAATGCTTTTCGGTTCCAACAGGTAGAAACACAGGTAGAAAACTGCCATAGATGGGAATGGTGGTAAAGAGTTAACCCTTTGCAAAGTCTGTAGATGTTATAAGTTAGTTCCAGAGGTATTAGGAGTCTCTGAAGTAACAGTAATCGCACCCGATTGTTTCCGGACGCAGAAGTAGTCCAAATCTGACTGAAGGTCCACTAAGGTCCTCAAAAGGGTACTTTGGTGCTCCAGCATTCTGAACATTTTGTCCAGAATGCCAGGAGTCGGAGGCCGTGATCGTGACGTCATGCCAAACCCCCTCCATTCATGTCTATGGGAGGGGGCGTGTCGGCCGACACGCCCCCTTCCATAGACATGAATGGAGGGGATGTGGCGTGACGTCACAAGGGGGCATGGCTGTGGCATAGCCACCGTTGCTGCAGGAACCCGGAATTTGTTTAGAACGCTGGGTGCTACTAGAGATCACGGGTGGGCCCAGCAGCGGGACCCAGGGGATAAGATGTCTAGAAGTGAAGTACCCCTGACGTCATGCCAAACCCCCTATATTCATGTCTATGGGAGGGGGCGTGTCAGCGACACTCCCCCTTCCATAGACATGAATGGAGGGGATGTGGCGTGACATCACGAGGCGGCGTGGCCGTGGCATCACCACCACTGCCGCAAGATTTGGAATTTGTTTAGAAACACCGGGAGCTACTGGATATCGCGGGGGGCCCAGCAGCGGGACTCAGGGGATAAGATGTCTAGCAGCGGAGTACCCCTTTAACTGTTATCCTATTATCTGTATTAGTTATCTACTTAGTTTTCTTTAAAGGGGTTGTCCAGTAGTGTTGAGCTGCATAGGCCATATTCAAATTCGCGACTATTCGCTAATTTATGGACGAATATTCGTCATATATTCGCTAAATTCGCATATTCGTAATATTCTCGTTTTATTTTCGCATATGCGAAAATTTGCTTATGCGAAAACTAACATATTTGTGAAAATTAGCATATACAAAAATTTGCATAAGCGAAAATTCGCATGCCAGTCTCACACAGTAGTATTAGAGCCTTCTTTACACCACACAAGCTGGAAGCAAAGAGGGATGATCACTGTCATGTGTACTGTGGGGAAAAAAAAACGAATATTCGTAATTACGAATTTATAGTGCTATATTCGCGAATATTCACGAATTCGTGAATATGCGATATTCGCGAATAAAATTTGCATTGCGAATATTCACGAGCAACACTATTGTCCAGCAGCATTTAAAAAAAAATGGCAAGGCCTCCGATATTGCTGATTCCGGTCTCCGCTGCATTCCACTTCCTGTTGCTGGTGCCCGATACGATACATCAGAATGCTGCTCGGTTAAGGAAGGACACTATGAGCCGCAATGTATCACTCCAACCCCAGGCACGGAAAGTGCACTGCGGTGAAGACTGGAAACAGCAATACCGGTAGCTATGGGGCCCCCACCCCATAGCTGGTCACCGAGAGAGGTAAGTAGAGTTTTTTTTGTTGTTGTTTTTTTTTTTTTTTTTTTGCTGGTAGCCTGGCCATGTTTCCAGAAAAACTATTTTAGCCGGACAAAGGCCGACATTTATCATTGTCTTTAGATTGTTTTGTCTAGAAAAGGCGCAAAAAAGGCGTAAGCAGGGTTTATTTGCACCTTTTCTGCGCCTTTTGGTTTACACATTTCTGCTGATTTTGAGTTGCAATCCACTGATTTTGGCAATACACATGATATGAACGGGTTTTATGAACTGGGCTTTTTTTGTGAAAAGGCGCAAAAAAGGCGCAAAGCCACTGAAAAGTCTCTAAAACTACACCAGCCCAGACTTAGCTTAGCTTTTTGGTGTATGTGAAGAGAGAAATTTCAGAAAATGTGACCTGCGCAAGTCCCCGGAGTGGTTCCAAAATCTATTTAATTTATGCGATTATTTTTTTTTAAAATAATAATAATGATGGAATGTATGAATAATTTATTATTAATTTATGCACGCGTTTTTTTTTTAATCTAAATTATTTAGCAGAATTGCATTTATTGTATGGGGTTATAGGATACCATATAGATGCATATTGCTCCAGTTGGGATAGTGCCTCTCTGTTAAAGGGGTACTCCGCCCCTAGACCTCTTATCCCCTATGCAAAGGATAGGGGACAAGATGTCTGATCCACACCCACGATCTCCCTGCTGCACCCAGCGTTTGTTTATAGTGTCGGATGCAGCGCTGGAGGCTCGTGATGTCACAGCCATGCCCCCTCAATGCAAGTCTATTGGAGGGGGCGTGACTACTGTCACTCCCCCTCCCATAGACTTGCATTGAGGGGGCGTGGCCGTGACATCACAAGCAGGACGTGACTGCCCCACATTGCCAGTCATCCGTCAAGGAGTGAAGTTCGCTTTGTGCACCGGATGTCTGGGGTGCCGCAGCCGAGATCATGGGGGTCCCCAACAGCGGAAACCCCTTGATCAGACATCTTATCCCCTCTTATCCCTTTGGAGAAGGGACCACCAGGAGTCAAGTGTTCAGTTCTTCTACAGATCCTCCATTGGAGTAATCAAGAATTTCAGTCTGTCCTGTTAAAAAGACACACTAAATGTTATAGTAATGTTGTTTTTTAGAATTTTTTTGAAGGGATTTGTCAGAGCAGAGGAGACCGGAAGCATTATAATGTGGGTTATAATTATACTTACCCAGCTATACTCAACGCAATATTATGGTTTTGGCTGAGGGGCTGCGGCTTTGTCTCCTCCTGTTGTTTGAGGTGATTACATACGAAATCAGATGACGTCAATATACAATAAACACCGGTAATCACATCCAGCTATACATTACACTGCGGTTAAAAATTTATAATACTGAAAATCTCTATTGGAACAAGAAAAAAAGTTACAATAAAAGTTTGTTTTATTTATTAAAGGGGTATTCTGGCTTTAGACATCTTATCTCCTATCCAAAGGATTGGGGATAAGTTGTATGATCACAGAGGTCCCGCCACTGGGAACCCCGCTATCTCAGTGCAGCCCCCAGCATTCTGTGCCGGGCGCTGTCTCCAAAACCGAGACATGACGTCACAGCCACGCCCCTTTGTGCCATCACACCACGCCTTCTCCATTCATGTCTATGGGAGAGGGCGTGACGGCCATCATGCCCCTTCCCATAGACATGAATGGAGGGGGCGTGACTTGACATCATGAGGGGGCGTGGCCGTGATGTCATGTCTCGGGGATAAGATGTATAAAGCTAGAATACCCCTTTAAATTAAAGACAATTTAAGTCATAAACATATACTCATTTGGTATCTTCAGGTTTCGCAACAATGAGCACAATAAAGTTATTGTTTAAAGGGGTACTCCGCCCCTAGACATCTTATCCCCTATCCAGAGTATAGGGGATAAGATGTCTGATCGTGGGGGTCCTGCAGCTGGGACCCCGTGATCTTTGGGCAGCACCCGTCATTCCTTTAGAACGCTGGGTGCATTTAGCGGGGGTCGTGACGCCACCATGCCTCCTTCCATAGACTTGCATTGAGGGGGTGTGGCGTGATGTCACAAGGGGGGTGGTCGTGACATCACAACCCACGTCGGCTGTTCCAAGCGTTGGGAAATAAACGTTCCGAATGCTGGGGCAGCGAAGTACATCTTTAACCCCTTAACGACGCAGGACGTATATTTACGTCCTGCGCCGGCTCCCGCGATATGAAGCGGGATCGCGCCGCGATCCCGCATCATATCGCGTGGGTCCCGGCGCTAATCAACGGCCGGGACCCGCGGCTAATACCACACATCGCCGATCGCGGCGATGTGCGGTATTAACCCTTTAGAAGCGGCGGTCAAAGCTGACCGCCGCTTCTAAAGTGAAAGTGAAAGTGACCCGGCTGCTCAGTCGGGCTGTTCGGGACCGCCGCGGTGAAATCGCGGCGTCCCGAACAGCTGATCGGACACCGGGAGGGCTCTTACCTGCCTCCCCGGTGTCCGATCGACGAATGACTGCTCCGTGCCTGAGATCCAGGCAGGAGCAGTCAAGCGCCGATAATGCTGATCACAGGCGTGTTAATGCACGCCAGTGATCAGCATTAGAGATCAGTGTGTGCAGTGTTATAGGTCCCTATGGGACCTATAACACTGCAAAAAAAATGTTAAAAAAAAGTGTTAATAAAGGTCATTTAACCCCTTCCCTAATAAAAGTTTGAATCACCCCCCTTTTCCCATAAAAAAAATAAAACAGTGTAAAAAAAATAAAAAATAAACATATGTGGTATCGCCGCGTGCGTAAATGTCCGAACTATAAAAATATATCATTAATTAAGCCGTACGGTCAATGGCGTACGCGCAAAAAAATTCCAAAGTCCAAAAAAGCGTATTTTGGTCACTTTTTATATCATTAAAAAATGAATAAAAAGTGATCAAAAAGTCCGATCAAAACAAAAATCATACCGATAAAAACTTCAGATCACGGCGCAAAAAATGAGTCCTCATACCACCCCATACATGGAAAAATAAAAAAGTTATAGGGGTCAAAAGATGACATTTTTAAACGTATAAATTTTCCTGCATGTAGTTATGATTTTTTCCAGAAGTGCGACAAAATCAAACCTATATAAGTAGGGTATCATTTTAACCGTATGGACCTACAGAATAATGATAAGGTGTAATTTTTACCGAAATATGCACTGCGTAGAAACGAAAGCCCCCAAAAGTTACAAAATGGCGTTTTTTTTTCGATTTTGTCGCACAATGATTTTTTTTTCCGTTTCGCCGTGCATTTTTGGGTAAAATGACTAATGTCACTGCAAAGTAGAATTGGCGACGCAAAAAATAAGCCATAATATGGATTTTTAGGTGGAAAATTGAAAGGGTTATGATTTTTAAAAGGTAAGGAGGAAAAAACGAAAGTGCAAAAACGGAAAAACCCTGAGTCCTTAAGGGGTTAAAGAGGTGCTCCGTCCAAAGGCTAGGGAATAAGCTGTCTGATCGTGGGGGTCCAGCCACTGGGACCCCCCGCGATCTCCGCGCAGCACCCGGCATTCAGAACATTATGTTCAGAACACCGGTTTCGGGTGGCTGTGTTCGTGGGGCCAGGACTCTCCCCTTTCTATACATGTCTATGGGTGGGAGCGTGACTGCCTCCCAAATTCAGAGCTCCGGGGTGCCAAACGGAGATCGCGGGGGGCCGCGATCAAACATCTTATCCCCTATTCTTTGGATAGGGGATAAGATGTCCAGGGACAGAGTGCCCCTTTAAGCTAAGATCACACTGCGGTTGTGCTCTGCTGAGAGTGGCTTGGAGTGGTAGATGGCTTTCACTACTTACCTTGGTGGTTGGGGGCAGTGAAGAGGTGATGGGATGTTTCTTTGGTAGTTTAAGGGGATAGTGCCAGCTTCTCTAGTGACTTATAGTAGTGATAGGGTTAATGTCAACTCCTGGGGGGAGATTTATCAAAATCTGTCCAAAAGAAAAGTTGCTGAGTTGCCCATAGCAACCAATCAGATCGCTTCTTTCATTTTTGAAAAGGCCTCTAAAAATGAAAGCAGCGATCTGATTGGTTGCTATGGGAAACTCAGCAACTTTTCTTCTGGACAGGTTTTGATAAATCTTCCCTCTGTTACCCAAATGGTTCAGATTATTGCCCTCCTTATACTTGATTCATTGGTGGTCTAGACTGGTAAAGGGGTTAATACTAACTTCTTTGATTGTTTTGGGCAGTGGTCTCCAAACTGTGACCCTCTGGTTTAGGGCAATGAATGAGTTCAGGCTTCTTTGGTTATCAGATGTAGAATAGCTTACCAGGTGGTCTACGGCAGTTTAACATCCATAGGAGTGTTTACCTTTCTCACAGCGCCCCCAGGGGGGAAGATGAGGCATTACACAGCTCTAATGTTGCGGCTGCCACCTACAGAAATGACCATTCCCATATGCGATGGTGACCAATGGATGCGCAGTGTTGCCAGTAATACTGTTTTAAATCATGAGGCCACTAGTCACTGCATAAGACTGTTGTTTCGTCTACATGCAGCAGCGGAACATTGGAATGAATGCAATGTGATCCTCTCAGGCAATGCTCCCAGCCGGGGGAAGGACAGGTCAGGTCAAAGGTCTGTTGAAGCCAGGATCATTGAGAAGACCAAAGTACACTGCTCCAAAAAATAAAGGGAACACTAAGATAAAACATCCTAGATCTGAATGAACTAATCGTATGATACACTTTCGTCTTTACATAATTGAATGCGCTGACAACAAAATCACACAAAAATTTTCAATGGAAATCAAATTTATCAACCCATGGAGGTCTGGATATGGAGTCACACTCAAAATCCAAGTGGAAAACCACATTACAGGCTGATCCAAGTTTATGTAATGTCCTTAAAACAAGTCACAATGAGGCTCAGTAGTGTGTGTGGCCTCCCAGGGCCAACCGCACCAGCATATGGTGTCACAAGGGGTTGGAGGATCTCATCTCGGTACCTAATGGCAGTCAGGCTACCTCTGGCAAGCACATGGAGGGCTGTGCGGCCCCCCCAAAGAAATGCAACCCCACACCATTACTGACCCACCGCCAAACCGGTCATGCTGGAGGATGTTGCAGGCAGCAAAACGTTCTCCACGGCGTCTCCAGACTCTGTCACATGTGCTTAGTGTGAACCTGCTTTCATCTATGAAGAGCACAGGGCACCAACGGCGAATTTAACAATCTTGGTGTTCTCTGGCAAATACCAAACTTCCTGCACGGTGTTGGGCTGTAAGCACAACCCCCACCTGTGGACATAGGGCACTCGTGGAGTCTGTTTCTGACCGTTTGAGTGGACACATGCACATTTGTGGCCTGCTGGAGGTCATTTTGCAGGGCTCTGGCAGTGCTCCTTCTGCTCCTCCTTGCACAAAGGCGAAGGTATTGGTCCTACTGCTGGTTTGTTGCCCTCCTTTGGCCTCCTCCACGTCTCCTCATGTACTGGCCTGTCTCCTGGTAGCGCCTCCATGCTGTTACGCCGAGCGCTCTGGGTCCCTGCTCCTCCCCGGAGCGCTCGCGGCGTTCTCCTCTCTGCAGCGCCCCGGTTAGACCCGCCGACCGGGAGCGCTGCACTGACATTCACGATGGGGATGCGATTCGCATAGTGGGACGCGCCCGCTCGCGAATCACATCCCAAGCCACTTACCCGTCCCGGTCCCCGGCTGTCATGTTCTGGCGCGCGCCCGCCAGCTCTCTAAGATTTAAAGGGCCAGTGCACCAGTGATTGGTGCCTGGCCCAATCAGTCTAATTAGCTTCCACCTGCTCCCTGTCTATATTACCTCACTTCCCCTTCCCTTCCTTGCCGGATCTTGCTGCCTTGCGCCAGAGAAAGCGTTTAGTGTTGTCCAAAGCCTGTATTCCAGACCTTCTGCTATTGCTATTGACTACAAACCTTGCCGCCTGCCCCGACCTTCTGCTACTTCTGACCTTGCCTCTGCCTAGTCCTTCTGTCCCACGGCTTCTCAGCAGTCAGCGAGGTTGAGCCGTTGCCAGTGGATACGACCTGGTTGCTACCGCCGCAGCAAGACCATCCCGCTTTGCGGCGGGCTCTGGTGAAAACCAGTAGCAACCTAGAATCGGTCCACCGACACGGTCCACGCTAATCCCTCACTGACACAGAGGATCCACATCCAGCTAGCCGAATCCTAACAGTAGATCCGGCCATGGATCCCGCTGAGGTGCCGCTGCCAAGTCTCGCTGACCTACCCATGGTGGTCGCCCAGCAATCACAGCAAATTGCCCAACAAGGACAGCAGCTGTCGCAGTTGACCGCCATGTTACAGCAACTTCTGCCACTGCTACTGCAGCAACCATCTCCTCCGCCAGCTCCTGCACCTCCTCCGCAGCGAGTGGCCGCTCCTAGCCTCCGCTTGTCCCTGCCGGACAAATTTGATGGGGACTCTAGACTCTGCCGTGGCTTCCTGTCTCAATGTTCCCTACATATGGAGATGTTGTCAGACCAATTTCCTACAGAACGGTCTAAGGTGGCGTTCGTAGTTAGTCTTCTGTCTGGAAAGGCCTTGTCTTGGGCCACACCGCTCTGGGACCGCAATAATCCTGCAACAGCCACAGTCCAGTCCTTCTTCGCTGAAGTCCGTAGTGTCTTCGAGGAACCAGCCCAAGCTTCTTCTGCCGAGACTGCCCTGCTGAACCTGATCCAGGGTAATTCTTCAGTAGACGAGGCCCTCTGCGAGACCTTTAAAAAAGGCCTATCCAGTAACATCAAGGATGTGCTGGCCGCACAAGAGATTCCTGCCAACCTGCATGAACTTATCCATTTGGCCACCCGCATTGACATGCGTTTTTCTGAAAGACACCAGGAGCTCCGCCAGGAAAAAGACCTTGATCTCTGGGCACCTCTCTCACAGTATCCTTTGCAATCTACCCCTGTGCCTCCCGCCGAGGAGGCTATGCAAGTGGATCGGTCTCGCCTGACCCATGAAGAGAGGACTCGCCGTAGGGATAAAAATTTATGTCTGTACTGCGCTAGTACCGAACATTTCTTGGCGGATTGCCCTATTTGTCCTCCACGTCTGGGAAGCACACGCACGCACCCAGCTCACGTGGGTGTGGTGTCTCTTGGTACGAAGTCTGCTTCTCCACGTCTCACTGTGCCCATGCGGATTTCTCCTTCTGCCAACTCCCCCTTCTCAGCCGTGGCCTTCTTGGACTCTGGTTCTTCTGGAAATTTTATTCTGGCCTCTTTGGTTAATAGGTTCTGCATCCCGGTGACCCGTCTCGTCAAGCCGCTCTACATTTCTTCGGTCAACGGAGTGAAGTTGGACTGCACTGTGCGTTACCGCACAGAGTCCTTGCTTATGAGCATTGGACTGCATCACGAGAAAACTGCATTTTTCGTCCTGCCCAACTGCACCTCTGAAGTCCTCCTAGGTCTGCCATGGCTCCAGCATCATTCTCCCACCCTTGACTGGACCTCCGGGGAGATCAAGAATTGGGGTCCTGCTTGCCGCAAGAAATGCCTCACGTCTGCTCCCAGTCCCGTCTGTCGGGCCTCAGTGTCTCCTCCTGTGCCTGGTCTCCCCAAGGCCTATCAGGACTGTGCCGTGCCTCCTCATAGCCCCCGTCCTGGTGACACTCTGCCTCGTGACAAGCTTCACCCCCTGCCCCCCCTCCCCATTCCCACTTCTTCTGGATTACCGGCCGCTGATGTAGCTACCCAGGACTTTTTTTTTGTTCCGAAGGAAACTCAAGAGGCGCCCCCTATGTTCTCTTCTCATTTGAAGGGACAAGGAGACAAAAAGAGGGGGAGACCTAAGGGGGGGGAACTGTTACGCCGAGCACTCTGGGTCCCTGCTCCTCCCCGGAGCGCTCGCGGCGTTCTCCTCTCTGCAGCGCCCCGGTCAGACCCGCCAACCGGGAGCGCTGCACTGACATTCACGATGGGGATGCAATTCGCATAGCGGGATGCGCCCGCTCGCGAATCGCATCCCAAGCCACTTACCCGTCCCGGTCCCCGGCTGTCATGTTCTGGCACGCGCGGCTCCGCTCTCTAGGGCGCACACGCGCCAGCTCTCTAAGATTTAAAGGGCCAGTGCACCAGTGATTGGTGCCTGGCCCAATCAGTCTAATTAGCTTCCACCTGCTCCCTGTCTATATTACCTCACTTCCCCTTCCCTTCCTGGCCGGATCTTGTTGCCTTGTGCCAGAGAAAGAGTTTAGTGTTGTCCAAAGCCTGTGTTCCAGACCTTCTGCTATTGCTATTGACTACGAACCTTGCCGCCTGTCCCGAACTTCTGCTACGTCTGACCTTGCCTCTGCCTAGTCCTTCTGTCCCACGCCTTCTCAGCAGTCAGCGAGGTTGAGCCGTTGCCGGTGGATACGACCTGGTTGCTACCGCCGCAGCAAGACCATCCCGCTTTGCGGCGGGCTCTGGTGAAAACCAGTAGCAACCTAGAACCGGTCCACCGACACGGTCCACGCCAATCCCTCGCTGACACAGAGGATCCACATCCAGCTAGCCGAATCATAACACATGCTCTGGACACTGACAGACACAGCAAACCTTCTTGCCACAGCTTGCATTGATGTGCCATCCTGGATGAGCTGCACTACCTGAGCCACTTTTGTGGGTTGTAGACTCCCTCTCATGCTACCACTAGAGTGAAAGCACCACCAGCATTCAAAAGTGACCAAAATATCAGCCAGGAAGCATAGGAAGTGAGAAGTTGTTACGCCGAGCGCTCCGGGTCCCTGCTCCTCCCCGAAGCGCTCGCAGCGTTTCTCTCCCTGCAGCGCCCCGGTCAGACCCGCTGACCGGAAGCGCTGTACTGACATTGCCGGCGGGGATGCGATTCGCATAGCGGGACGCGCCCGCTCGCGAATCGCATCCCAAGTCACTCACCTGTCCCGGTCCCCGGCTGTCATGCTCTGGCGCGCGCGGCTCCGCTCTCTAGGGCGCGCGCGAGCCAGCTCTCTGAGATTTAAAGGGCCAGTGCACCAATGATGGTGCCTGGCCCAATCACCCTGATTAGTTTCCACCTGCTCCCTGGCTATATGACCTCACTTCCCTTGCACTTCCTTGCCGGATCTTGTTGCCTTGTGCCTTGAGAAAGCTACTCTGTGTTTACCACTACTGTGTTCCTGACCTTCTGCTATCACCATTGACTACGAACCTTGCCGCCTGCCCCAACCTTCTGCTACGTCTGACCTTGCTCTTGCCTACTCCCTTGTACCGCGCTTATCTCAGCAGTCAGAGAGGTTGAGCCGTTGCCAGTGGATACGACCTGGTTGCTACCGCCGCTGCAAGACCATCCCGCTTTGCGGCGGGCTCTGGTGAATACCAGTAGCAACTTAGAACCGGTCCACCGACACGGTCCACGCCAATCCCTCTCTGGCACAGAGGATCCACCTCCAGCCTGCCGAATCGTGACAGAAGTGGTCTGTGGTCACCACCTGCAGAACCGCTCCTTTATTGGGGGTGTCTTCCACCTGTTGTCTGTTCCATTTGCACAGCAGCATGTGAAATTGATTGTCAATCAGTGTTGCTTCCTGAGTGGACAGTGGGATTTCACAGAAGTGTCATTGACTTGGAGTTATATTGTGTTGTTTAAGTGTTCCCTTTATTTTTTTTGAGCAGTGTATGTGTGAGGTACTAGGTAATGAGGGTCTCATAATGAGAGATGCTGTATGTATAAGAGGCTAGATGGTCTCTGCTGCCACCTCTGTCCTTGTCAGGAACTGTGCGGAGAAGGAACAAATCCCCATAGCAAACCTCTCCTGCTCTGGACAGTTCCTGACATGGACAGTGGTGTCAGCAGAGAGCACTGTGGTCAGACTGGAAAGAACTACACAACTCTCTCCGGAACATACAGCAAATGATAAGTACTGGAAGGATTCATATTTTTAAATCTGTTTAGCTTTCTGTCACCAGATGATTTAACTACATTAGATTACCAGGGAAGAGTGAAACAGAGGCTTTTCTCCAAGACATAATCGTTTTTAAATATGTAATATTTATTTATTATTTGGTCAGCACAAAATTTGTACATCTTACCGAAATACATAAACATGGGCAAAAAAATGCAATTTTTAAATTTAACATTCGTCCACCACCTTTTAGCAACAATATACCAACATGATATACCGAAATATGGTGAATGCTTTATCATTTATAAAATATATTTACAGAGATTTATGAGCAAATTGTTGAACATTAGCAGCTGATCAGATTTCTTACTGATCTTGACAGTATATACGACAATCAACAGAAATAATGGAGTCACTTAGTGTGTTTTATCATTCTTAAAAATAAAATATTATGTGCCCAGATCCCTATGACAGGACTTTGTGGCCCTATGCTCAGGCAGATCAGTATTATCATAGGGACACTGGGCTACACAGCAACCAATCATTTCTCCTTTCACACAATAACAATACTGCCAGCGCACAGGGGAAAGAAGTGTTGTCATGGGGTATTAGCTTGATATATGATGTTTTAGTTGTTTTTTTCAGCATTTTGCTAAAATTCAGCAGGGATCTGGTCAATGCCCATCAGGGTGTAACGTAGGCCTTCGGCTGTCATGGAAGTCAAGCAGCCTTCGCAAACATGATGCAGACGGGGCGACACAACAGGCACAGCACCTGTAATTCAGCCTCCTACATGCCTTGATTGCTATAGATCATGATCTGCTGGTGTTGTTCATTAACTGTGAGTGCTGGCTGCTGATAGCAGCTGTCACTCACCATCTATGAAGGGAGCACAGTTCATGCATTCAAATGATAGACGTACTGCACAATGCGACGTACGTGTTAAGGCGCTGTGCCCTAAAGCCAATACTGTGCATGTACATTGCAAGTCATCAAGGGGTTTACTCCTATGTAGCAAAAGTAGACATGTTGCCCAAAACAACTGATCACATGTCTGATTGCACTAATATGCAACAAAATGACCCTTTAGAGACCTGGCATGGCAAGGTGTTATAGGATATATGGCTTGAATCTGAGAGGGTGGTGTTTGTCCTCGTAGAGACCACCAGCTGACAATGGTGTCTGGGAAAAAGGTATGCAAATTACGGTAGCTCTCTTCTACAAGGAAGACAGCTGGCTTTCTAGTACCATCCATTAGACGTAGCTACCATGTATGTCAATGTAGACACATAAGAGAGCCATGATACAAACCAAGATATCCTCCAAATGGACGACAACTAATTTGTAGACAGCTCTTTCGGGGTTCTCATTTGTAGAAAGCTGTTTCGGGGTTCTCATTTGTAGACAGCTGTTTCGGGGTTCTCATTTGTAGGCAGCTGTTTCGGGGTTCTCATTTGTAGACAGCTGTTTATGGGTTCTCATTTGTAGACAGCCGTTTCCGGGTTCTTATGTGTAGACAGCTGTTTCAGGGTTCTTATTTGTAGACAGCTGTTCCGGGGTTCTTATTTGTAGACAGCTGTTTTGGGGTTTTCATTTGTAGACAACTGTTTCGGGGGTTCTCTGTACAAAGTTGTATCCAGACTCTGATATGGGTCAAACATTGATTGACAGGGCAGAACATCTGATAAAATACCACTAGAAACCATTTTCTTGTTTCTGGAAATAGCTGAGAATTACACTGGAATGGTGGGCAACATAGGTTTCTGTACCTTTCTATTGAATGGGATAAGTCCATCCTTGCCGGTGCGAGTCTTCTTATTCTGAAAATTAGCATTTCCTAGTTTCGTAAAGGTCTTTCAACTTTGCCAGGATCAGATCTGATCCCATCACTGACACCAAATATATGGCACATAAGTTACTCTGTTCTTCTATCAAGAAAAACAAGAACCACCCCATCCTACGATTTGCCTTCTTTTAGAGGTTGTTATAATCCTAAAACATATCTGAACACATAATAAGGATACCATATTTTTCGCCGTATAAGACGCACTTTTTCTTCCCCAAAACTGTGGGGGGGGGGGGGGGGGGGGGAAGTTGGTGTATCTCCTGTCCTATCCTGTCCTATCGTGGCAGTCCCTGCGGCCATCATTGACCGGGACCCGCGGCTAATACAGGACATCACCGATCGCGGTGATGCCCTGTATTAACCCTTCAGATGCAGCGATCAAAGCTGACTGCCTCGTCTGAAGCGGAAGTGACACTAACCCGGCTGCTATGTCGGGCTGTTCGGGACCACCGCGGTGAAATTGCGGCATCCCGAACAGCTTACAGGACACCGAGAGTGACCTTACCTGTCTGCTCGGTGTCTCCTCCATGCCGGGATCCCCTGCATGGCCGGCGCTCTCCTTCGTCATCATCACGTCGTCGCGCACGCCGTCCCGTCATCCAATAGGAGCGACGTGCATAGCGACGTGATGGCGGCGACGGAGAGCGAGGATACCCCGGCAGCTGAGACGTTCCAGTGCAACGGGGGACACATGAGTATTACCTCCTATACCAGTGGTCTTCAACCGGTGGACCTCCAGATGTTGCAAAACTACAACTCCTGGCATGCCCGGACAGCCAACGGCTGTCCGGGCATGCTGGGAGTTGTAATTTTGCAACATCTGGAGGTCTGCAGGTTGAAGGTTCAGAATCTTTTTTTTCTAGATTTTCATCCTTTAAAATTGGGTGCGTCTTAAATGCCGGAGCGTCTTATATGGCAAAAAATACGGTATATCCTAGGGTGGGGTCATCCTGACCTCTAAACCTTCTTTATGGCACATATTTAAGTATATGATGTGGCACTGGTATCTTAATTTATATAACAATTTTTTTTAATCTATCTTAATATTGACTACATCTTTAGTGCATGTAACTATAAGTAGTCACTGGAAGTTCTGTCTCATAGAACAGACTCTTCTTACCATATTACTTGTGTCGGACATGTGTCCACTCAGGCAAAAATAAGTCATTCGGGCTTAGGCTGGGTTCACACTATGATTTGTAACTACGGTTCCCGTATATGGCTAGGAGGAGGGGGCGGGGCTTAATCGTGGCGCCCGTATAGGGGAACCGTATTTAATGCATGTCTATGAGCCGACCGGAGTGAATTGCAGCCTCCGGTCGGCTGCTTTTTCGGCCGTATGCGGTTTCCCGACCGTAGGCAAAAATGCGGTCGACCACGTTTTTGCCTGCGGTCGGGAAACCGGTCGGCTAGGAGACCTGCATTAAATACGGTTCCCCTATACGGCTGAGTGCGGGCGCCGCGATTAAGCCCCGCCCCCCCTCCTCCCAGCTGTATACGGGAACCGTAGTTACAAATCATAGTGTGAACCCAGCCTTACAGAGGTGTAAAATGTATCTATAACTTCTATCACATTTTGAACTCCTGAGGAGGGGGGTGTACCGAGTGCTGGGACCTCCTGCGATCTCCAGAGTGGGGCATGTCTCTAACCTCAGTGACTCTGGCCCCCACCTTCTGAGATAAATTGGCCTTGGGAGTGTGATGGCCATCCCACCAATGTCCCGCATCAGTGAAATAACGCCTCAGCGGAGAGGGGCCGTCACTTCCGAGAACAGTTTGTCTCGGACATTGTGATTGAAGTGCTCAGGCCCCGTTCTGGAGATAGTTGAGTCGGACCCCCCCCCCCCCGATCACACACTTAGCCCCTATGCACAGTTTTATTTTAAGGGGTACTCCACTGGAAAACTTTTTTTTTTTAATCAACTGGTGCCAGAAAGTTAAACAGATTTGTAAATCACTTCCATTTAAAACTCTTAATCCTTCCAGTACTTATCAGCTGCTGTTATGATCTACAAGAAGTTCTTTTATTTTTTAATTTCTTTCCTTTGTGACCACAGTGCTCTCTGCTGACACCTCTGTCCATTTTAGCAACTGTCCAGGTTACAAGCAAATCCCCATTGCAAACCTATCCTGCTGTAGACAGTTCCTAAAATGGACAGAGGTGTCAGCAGAGAGCACTGTGGTCAGACAGAAAATAAATTCAAAAAGAAAAGAACTTCCTGTGGAGCATACAGCAGCTGATAAGTACTGAAAGAATTAAGATTTTTTTTAATAGAAGTCATTTACAAATCTGTTTAACTTTCTCGCACCAGTTGATTTAAAAAAAATGTTTTCCAGTGGAGTACCCCTTTAATTGGACAACCACTTTAAAGGGAATGTGTAATATATTTAATTTTAGTTTCATTACATAGTTTTAAAGGGGTTGTCCAGGGAAGCATGAAGATCATTACCTTCCCTTGCATACTGGAGTTGTACTTACTGCCATGTGTTGAAGGGGTAAACCATGTTACCGGGGCCGATTCTAAGTGACTTCAAATGTGACTGCTGCTTGTGGGCAAAATGATACCCATTCATAGTAACCAAGGGCCACACATGTGAAGACACAGCCCATCCCCTTCAACCCGAAAAAAAAAAAAAAAACTCTCAGCGAGGAAAAAAAATAGATAATACTTTTTTAGCTTTCTGGACAACCCCTTTAAGTATATTGAAGATAAATAATGTGTTTGTCCTTTTTTCTATTAAGCTTTAGCAATTTATTTTTCATTCAAAATTTCCCTCCCCAGGGAAGCCATATTGGACGTGCACACTTTCCTTCTGTAGTCAGTACCCCAGGGGCCGGGACAAGAGACATAGTTATGTACAATCCTATAAACTATGTTGACAAAGTGTTTTTTTTTAGGCGTATTTCATTTTTAAAAAAATTTGTCCACAAAATCACATCGGCATTTTCAACATTAAAGGAGTACTCCACCCCTAGACATCTTATCCCTTATACAAAAGGATAGGGGATAAGATGTCTGATTGCGGAGGTCCCGCCGCTGGAGGTCTTGGCTGCGGTGCCCCAGACATCCGGTGCACGCAGCAAACTTCTCTCCATTCTGGATGACTGGCGATGCGGGGCGGAGGCTTGTGATGTCACAATCACGCCCCACTCGTGATGTCACGGCCATGCCCCCTTAATGTGGTGGCCCAGTATGGGAGATGTTGCCCCGTACCCTTGCTGCCCTGCCGGCAGCCTCCTTCAGGGTCCCCAGGGCCCCTTGCACCCGTTTCCCCCCTATGTTCTGCAGTGTATTGTATTATAAAATGTGTTGTATCTTTAAGAATTATGTCATGTGATTGTTACCCAGGAGGTACCAGTGACCAGGTGACCCCAAGAGTGACCTATGGGCTCCCTGCTAGTCTCCCCCATATAAGCCCTGGGTGGAGCTTCTCTCTCTTCCTGCTGAGGTCCAGTGCAGTCTTGTCTAGTGTGTGTGTCCAGAGTGTTGGAGACCTCAGAGTCCAGTCCTGCAGCCACCATCATTTCAAGTAAGTGTGATATCCCAGTACAGGACGTGGTCCTGCACTACACTTAGGCCCTGTCAGGTTGAGTCCCTCAGTGACCTGGGGACTCCCCTGCAAGGTCTCCCCCTGTTGGTTTTATAGAGGTGTGTGTCACTTTAAACAGGATCCCTATGTATAGGTAGTATAGAGGACCTGTGTTAGGCTGTCACATGTTGTGTTATGTTGTCACATGTTCTCCCAGAGAGCACCACCTTAACCTATGACCCGCAGCTTGACCAATGGGCTTTAGTCCAGCCCCCACTATATAAAGGGACGGCCATTACAATTCTCTCTCTTCCATCTAAGTCTTTGCTGAGACAGCAACCACCAGAGATCTCAGTGCAAGTTATCAACATCTGGAAGACCCCAAAAGCTACAGTCTCTCCAGTAAGTCTCAAGTCCATGTCTGCTGTCACTACAAATAGTCAAGTCCTGCACATAGTCAAGTCAAGTCTAATTACAAGTCAAGTTAACTACAAGTATTTTGGTCCAGCAAGCTGCGAGGTCCTATGGGTCCTGGCCACCTCTCTGGGAATTCTGGCCTTAGCTGTGAAGATAATTACATCTGTCCTATACTCAGTAAAGACTCCGTTTGACCATAACTGGTCGTGGACTCTCATTTCACTTCTAGCAATTGGGATAGCGGAGAATTCGGGCGTGTGGTGTTCCGGAACCCCGAAAACCACACTGGCGTCACAAACACTAGGAGTTCATACCATCCAGCCCCCGGGGTTAATACCATCTGATCCCTCCACTCACACCGCTACACCCGTGGTCCCACCATTTCACCCGGTGGTCCACCACATAAGCCAAAGTCACAGCTTTATGAGTAAAGTCAGTCCCTGTCATCAAGTCAACGTGGTCTGCATTCAATTGTCCAGTCCTACAACAAGTCCCAGCAAGCCCTTAAAAGGGTACTCCGGTGAAAACCTTTTTTCTTTTAAATCAACTGGTGGCAGAAAGTTAAACATATTTGTAATTTACTTCTATTAAAAAATCTTAATCCTTCCTGTACTTATTAGCTGCTGAATACTACAGAGGAAATTCTATTCTTTTTGGAATGCTCTCTGATGACATCACAAGCACAGTGCTCTCTGCTGATGTTATAATAATAATAATAACGCTTGATTTATTGTTGAGCCACCATCCTGCCCCTAGCATACATCTGCTATGCATGGTTGCTAAAATGGACAGAGATGTCAGCAGAGAGCACTGTGCTCGTGATGTCCTCAGTGTTCCAAAAATAAAGGAATTTCCTCTGTAGCATTCAGCAGCTAATAAGTACTGGAAGGATTAAGATTTTTTAATAGAAGTAATTTACAAATATGTTTAACTTTCTGCCACCAGTTGTTTTAAAAGAAAAAAGGTTTTCACCGGAGTACCCCTTTAAGGTATCTGCGTCACTGGTCACCTCCATGGGCCCTGGCTGAACTGTATAGACTTTACCATCTGTCTACCCTCAGTAACGCTACCGTTATCCATAACTTGGCGTCAGGGTCTTTATTGCCCCCTGTGCCTAGCCCAGGATCCAGCGGTATATCTTCAGGTGGCATGTTCGGTTTAGACTAAACCACGCCCTGGCGTCACAAATACAAGGGGTTAATGCCATCTGCCCCTAGGGTAACAACATCTACCCTCATCACACCCCGCTACCACATGTGCACAGACAACCGCTTTCCCATAGACTTACATAGAACACAATGTTAAAAAAGCAGACACGATTTTGCGGGCACGTTTTTTACAAATAAAAAAACGTCTGAAAAAAAACCCGAAAAACATAAAACACTGTGTGAACATAGCCGTATACTCGGGGAAGGCTTGGCGGTAATATATTTTCAATGTATCCTATTTACATAAACAAACAATACAATGTATAATAAAATAATTTATTGCACAAAAAATAGCTCAACATTTTTCAGGTTTTATCTCGATGATCCTTTCCGTGAGGATTTAGAATTTCAACTTACTATTATTATTTTTATTATTTTTTGCTTGTTTGTTTTTAGCATCTGTGCATTTTTTATTTTTTTGTATAAACATAATTTTTTCTGTGTTCTTCAGTGATTTGTCATATATTTGTTCTTCTTGTATATACAAATTGTTCCCCAGTTTTAAAATATATCTCTATTTTTTTCTTTCTTATATACATTTCATTCCTAATATTTAATATGACACAACATCAAAGAAGCATTTCTTTAAAGGGGTACTCCGCCGGAAAACATTTTCTTTTAAATCAACTGGTGTCAGAAAGTTAAACAGATGTGCAAATGACTTCAATTAAAGAATCCCAATCCTTCTAGTACTTATCAGCTGCTGTATACTACACAGGAAGTTCTTTTCTTTTTTAATTTCCTTTCTGCCTGGCCACAGTGCTCTCTGCTGACACCTCGGTCCATGTCAGGAACTGTCCAGAGCAGGAACAAATTCCCATAACAAACCTCTTTTGCTCTGGACAGTTCCTGATGTGAACAGAGGTGTCAGCAGAGAGCACTGTGGTCAGGCAGAAAGGAAATTCAAAAAGAAAAGAACTTCCTGTGTATTATACAGCAGCTTATAAGAACTGGAAGGATTGGGATTTTTAATAGAAGTAATTTGCACATCTGTTTAACTTTCTGGCAACAGTTGATTTAAAAGATAATGTTTTCCAGTGGAGTACCCCTTTAACTTTTCTAAGCCTGGTACCTCCTATTGAAATACACCTCATCGAAGTAGTACCAAGGCTATGTTCATACACTGTGCTGCATACATTAAAAACATAGCATGATGGTAGGGCAAGTACCCCTTAGAGATAAGGTAAGTACTCACTGAGGTACATGTACCACATATAGTGTAGAGCTCCCCAACCCAATCCTCAGGCTCCACCAATTCCTGGTCTATTCCAATGGAGTAACAGTAAAAACCTGGAATATTGGGGGCCTTCGGCATTGGGTTGGAGACCACTGAGAGTCTCAGTGATACATGAGAACTTTAGACCTACAGATCCATCAAACCTTTATAAAAAAATAAAATTAAAAAATAAAATACTTTTGAAAAGGAATAGTGTGTAGTATTTTTGTTAAAAACTGTAGTTTTGACAACAAAGTCAAGTGTACAAACCCTAGGCCTTGGATGGTGGCACACAGAGTTCCTAAGACGTTGTAGGTACTCTACGTGCCATATCCTGCCTTCATATAGCACCATAAACTTTTTCTAGACGAGCATTCTTTCATAATATGGCATGTAATCTACATGCCTCTGAATAAAAAGTGGCTCATGGGCCCATAGATTTCTATGAGTACTGCAATATGGACCCATACAGCAAGGATCTGTAGTTCGGAAATGTACATAAGGCCTAATGGTCTTTAAAGGGGTACTCCGAAGGATAGGGGATAAGATGCGATCTCCCTGCTGCACCCAGCGTTCGTTTAGAGCATCGGGCGTGGCGCTGGAACGGCAGAGGCTCGTGACGTCAAGGCTGTGCCCTGCTCGTGAGGTCACTGCCACGCCCCCTTAATGCAAGTCTATGGGAGGGGGCGTGACGGCCGTCATACCCCCTCCCATAGACTTGCATTGAGGGGGCATGATTGTTTTGTCACGCCCATGCATCGCCAGTCATCCGGCACGGAGCGAAGTACGCTCCATGCATTGGATGTCTGCGGTGCCGCAGTTGAGATCCTATTCTTTGGATAGGGGATAAGATGTCAAGGGGCAGAGTACTCCTTTAAGTGTGCAAATGGAATCTGTGCACAGACCCCAAATCGTTGATGGTGGCATGAAGAATCTTTATAGTTCTGTATTATAGAGTCATAGGCACTCCATGTCTTGTATCATGCACAGTATGCTAATTCTGAGAAAGAAAAAAAAACTTCTATAATATGACATGTTATGGTACATGCCGCAGTTTATCCCATATAGAATCCATGAGAAAACATAACTCTATATACCATTGCATTTCTATAGGTTCAAAGTTCTTCAGATCCTTCTTATAGCCACGTGCAAAAGGCTCAATTAAAAATTCAAAAAGAATTAAAAATAATCCCCCAATGGGTCACCAGTCTGGACGTCCAATCCATGACATAGATATGTCAAACATCGCTTTGTACGGACATCACCGAAAAATGGTGTCTCTCCTTCTGTTCTTGCAGCCTTAACTCCTCCTCCAACCTCTGCTTCTCGAAATTTGTTAAGTATATTTTTGGGATCTCCACGCTCTTTCTGATTTGATCAAAGTTACTGAAATCAGCCACGTATTTCCCTTGAGGAGACAAAGAAACAACGGGAACAAACTCGTAACCCCAGTAGATCTCATCTGGAAGATAAGATGTTCGACTCTGACAGACCGTGCTGGTCGACTCCACCGTGGCGTTGAGAAGAACAACAAGTTCAAATTCTTTTGACTTTATGTTTTCGGGTGTGAGATCTCTTAGTGGACTATTTTCATCGAGAACGTGGTAGAAAGTTAATGGCAAGATTAAAAAGGGACTTTCAGAAGAAGAGTCCACATGGAAACTCATGTTGGCCTGCTTGAGCAGGATCTTCTCCCCTTCCTTGGTTTCGTATGCATGAAGAAGCTTCCCGTAGAGTTGACATTGTATTAAAAGACTCTTCCTCATGTTTGCCACCTGGACCACCAAGCACATATTTCCATTATGTTTTGTAATGACGGCTTTATTGCTAAATTTTATAGTCTCTGCACGTTTTTTAGGTCTGGCAATTTTGGCAAGGAAAGTACCCGTGATGAAAATTTCAATCAGAGTTGTAAGAACTAACTGTACCACCAGTAAAATGATAGCCATCGGGCATTCCTCGGTAATGAAGCGGAACCCGTAGCCGATTGTGGTCTGTGACTCTAGAGAGAACAGAAAGGCACCAGTGAAGGAGTCAACGTTCATTACACAAGGAGTGTGGTTGGAAGTTGGGTCTCTACGTACATCTCCATGGACGAAGGCTATGACGAAATAAATGAGTCCAAAGAAACACCATGTCAGGAAAAAAGTTGCGGCAAACAAAGTGAGTTTATACCGCCACTTCATGTCAATCACAGTGGTCCATAAGTCTTGGAGGTACAGAAAAAACACTCCATCAACTTTATCAATCTTTACATTGCTGTGGCCATTTTTGGAAATCACCCTCGGTCTGTCCGACTTTATATCAGTTTGAATGACGCCACCTACCAGCGGGTAGCTGGACATATCTGAGGGGTTGATGTCCATGGTCAGTTCTGGATCAGTCCTTAAAAAGAAAATAGATAACATTATAATATGCAATACATTAATGAGGCCATGGCTACATGGTGACATCAGGCGGCCAATGAGTCACAATAAAATAAAGATGGCACCAGACATCAGTGTTTTCCTATGGAAAAAAAACGTTGTGGTGGCCACATGGGCACTTTCTTTTTACATGGAAAGTCTGGTGTGAATATAGTTTAATTCTGACTCATGGGTGACTTGGTGCCACCAACATATGACCTAACCAACAAAATTCTTGCTATAATTTGTAACTGGATTTACACAATTTTCAGATTTTTTGCCAAATTCAACAATTACATAAGCTATGGGCAAGTAGACCACGATCTTTGGTTATCTGAACTGTAATACTGATCAAAACATTTGCTAAATGTTCCAGGATTCCAAAGGAACTTATACATAGGGCATAGGTAATGGAAGAGGTCTAATGGGCCATTGGTGTCATACGCGAGACATCTGCCTATTTATGACTGTCATAATACACGCAAACAGAGACTTGCCAAATAGTAAAGTAATATGCACAAATGTCAAACATCAATGCAGAGAATTCCCAGTATTATAGAATCATCCGCCAACTGTTCCTTATAGTGTTGTTCTATGACTACTCCTTGAACATAAATGTTGATTCAATGGGGAAGAGGAGATAAGTAGTTTTCATACACCCATTCATTGTATTGCTTATCTGATGAGAAATGAAAGACCAAACAGTCTTTGTCCTTCCCACTGGATACATTATGGATGCTGATGGATTATAAAATGGGCGTCCATCCTCCATTACTGCCCCCACTCCTAGAGGCAGGGTGGCCCCTCCCATGCAGCGTTGCTACCCAGGATCCAGAGCACATGCCATCGATCCTATTACAGAGCAAGGAGCCATCGGCCCCCTGCCCAGTCACTCTTCCTTGTAATCCACGGACATCTTTAGGTCTGCAGCCTACAAGGGATTCAAAGCTCCAGAGGATGATGTGATCTTATTACTTTGTTACCAGATCAAAATGGAAGGGATCTAATTTTCCAAAAACAGCTCAATGTCTGATCTGTAGTGTAGATCAGGCCCATTCAAATGAATGTGGCAATACCAGTCTGTCATTAAGGTCTAATGGTCTTTAAAGGGGTACTCCAAAGGATAGGGGATAAGATGTCTGATTGCAGGGGTCCTGCCGCACCCAGCGTTCGTTTAGAGTGTCAGGCGCAGCGCTGGAGCGCCGGAGGCTCCTGACATCACAGCCGTGCCCTGCTCGTGAGGTCACTGCCACGCCCCCTCAATGCAAGTCTATGGGAGGGGGCGTGACAGCCGTTGGATGTCTGGGGTGCCGCAGCCGAGATCCTATTCTTTGGATAGGGGATAAGTTGTCTAGGGGCGGAGTACCCCTTTAAGTGTACAAATGGAATCTGTGCACAGACCCCAAATCATTGATGGTGGCATGAAGAATCTTTATAGTTCTGCATTATAGAGTCATAGGCACTCCATGAGAATTTATTGCAAGTTTAAATGGGCAAGTTTGATGGGTTAGGGTCTGCATTTTCAGACCCCGACTGATCTTCTTTCTTTGCTCGGTGTCATATGACCGGGATGGAATTATAATGTAAGTCTGTGGGGCCGTCCTGGTCTCATAGCTACAAAGCAGGGAGAGAAGCACTCGGCCATAGGCTTCTCTCTCTCTCTCTCTCTCTCTCTCTCTCTCTCTCTCTGCTCATTCTTTTGATCTTCGAACATGTAAAAAGTTTTTGTTGTTTTTTATTGACATTTACACTTGCTACTCTTATTAATACAGTCATAAAGCTATTTTTAAGGGTTAAGGATCCTTTGACACAGGCAGACAGCTGGCCGATACGAGCAATGGTCGACTAAATTGATTGCAGGTTGTTGACGGGAACGATCGCGGGATTGTCCATGTGGGCCTTCCCTTCCATCATGGTTGGCTTCACATCTGCCTACATGGGAGGATGTGCTACCAACAAACAATGATTTATGGGCCTGCATGATCTGTGTGGTCAGCATGTTCCTTGGCTGACCACTATGTTCCTTGTAGTCAATCATTGCCCATTTAGGCCATAATCGCCAAATAAAAATGGCCCTTTAGGATAACGCTCTTCTTTCGCTCTATAGTCAAAACCAGGGCCGGCTCTGCTTATAGGCAAAATAGGCAGCCGCCTAGGGCGCACTCTTGATGGGGGCACCGCTCTTCCCACAGCAATAAAGTTAGCCAGCATCTGAAGCACCCGGCCATCCAGCAAAACCCTGCCATGCCCCCCCCCCCCAGTAGTATGGGAATTACATAAGGAGGGGGTTTGTTACAGTGTGTCACCCCAGTAGTATGGTGATAACATGAGGAGGAGGTTTGTTACAGTGTGTCAGCCCAGTAGTAAGGTGGGGCATGTCAAAGGGCGGAGCCAATGGACGAGATCATGGGCCATCAAAATGAGCTTTCACCTAGGGTGGCAAACATCCTTGCCCCCGGCCTGCATATACACATGACTGTCCAAGGAAACTTGTCACTAAGGCTACATTCCCACTATGGTTTAGCAATATGCGCAGCATCCCATTCATTGGAATGAGCCAAATGGGGTCAGATAGTGACTCCGGTCAGTTCATTTTTGAACGGTATCAGTTTTTACTGCGGGACTAAAAAGCGTGGTCTGCCATTGAATGGGATGCTGCGCTGGTCCGGAGCGCGAGGTCATTTTTTCCTAAATCGTGGTGTGAATGTACCCTGGGAATAATGGAAAAGCTCCAAGTCTTTCTAGAACAGTGATCTTAAACTGTGGCCCTCCAACGGCTGTCCAGGCATGCTGGGAGTTGAAGTTGAAGTTTTGCAACATCTGGAGGGCCACAGTTTGAGACCAGTGTTCTAGATGGACCTTTTCTACTTATACCATACATGTTGAACGAGAAGAAGCAAAAGCTACATATAAAGAAAGGAGCTAGATTTTTCTTACACTTTTGTGCACAAGGTGGCGACAGGCGTACGGATTCTTTCCTCACTGGTATGTATCATAGTCTGTCACTTCTACTGTTTTCTCACCTTATCTACAATCTCTATCAGGTATAGTAAAGACTGTAAAATGTCGCTAAGCCAGTATCTATATCCCTGAGTGTATGGTTATAGACGTCTATAATTTTACTTACGTTCTTTTATAAACCAGTTAATCTTTGGTTTTCTTCAGGGTCAATAGACACGCAGGTATTTATGATCATGTCAGCAAAACTGTACATTGAAGATCGTATCACCTGGGCCAATAACTTACAAGGGCCACATAGCAGAGCTGTAGCATCTTTACCTTGTCAGAACTTTCTACAGTATTTGACTTGGTATTTGCTGTGTCAGAGAGTTTAAACACAAAAAGGTGGAATTTATACATATTTCTGTAAATAAATAAAAAATATATATATTTATATTTTTATTTGTTTATTTATACATATTTGACTTGGTATTTGCTGTGTCAGAGAGTTTAAACAGGAAAAGTGGAATTTTTATATATTTATGTAAAAAGAAAAAAAAAATATTATATATATATATATATATATATATATATATATATATGTGTGTGTGTGTGTGTGTGTGTGTGTGTGTGTGTGTGTGTGTGTGTGTGTGTGTGTGTGTGTGTAAAAGGGGCAGGTATTCTCCTTAGGGAGAAGCACCGCTTCCGGTGTAGAACGGAGATTCAAAAAGGCCATTAGCACTCCGTGGGCTTTCTGGGTAAGGAATTTGCAAAGCAGCTCATCACACCACTTTCTCAGGTAGCCCTAAGATCAGCTCTGGCTCCAGTTACGAAGGCTCAGAAATTGATTGGGATTTATGCCAAGCCAAAATTCTCCCCAGAAGGGAAGAAGACCCATCTGCAGACAGCTGTTTCAGGGTGCTTGCCCCTCGTCAGTACAGAGCAGGGTGTTCTGGCTTGGCTGAGGGGACAGGCCTCTCTGCTTCTCGGCCTTTTGGCTAAGATCAAGTGTAGTATCTGTTCTTATCAGTTCATGCCGGTGGCACAAAATGCCGGTATTGGACTGGTGGGGATGGGTGCTGCATGGAAGGAATAGGTGTACCAGGGTGTTCCGGGGCTGGTGACTGAACACCAGCTCAATGGCTGCCCCAATGAGACCTTCTCCCTCTGGGTCTCGCCATGAGGCTGGGAGGCTCTAGAGCAAAGGTACTTTTGTGCCTCGGGAGTGGTGACCCCAAGGTGCCGAAACTCACTGGGAGGACAGGCTCACTGAGTGGAAGCACTGGCACCATATCTCTACACCTTGTGGCACCCACCTCTTGATCCTCGGCCTTCTGACTAGGATCAGAGAAACTTTTATAGATCCGTCCGGATGTCCGGGCAGTATATCTGCACACATTCACTTATTTACTTCCTTTTTGTCACTGTGTCACTTTTTGCGTGTTGTGTGTTCACAGGATTGTTAGGATGCGGTAGCCCTTCTGGGTGTCCCTCCTAGGGGTCTAGGGGAGGTGTGTGTGGCCATTAGGTTCCGCACCTCCCTGCAAAATCCCCGGGTACTGCTGCATGGGCAGGGTACTGACTGTTTAAGGCTCTGCAGGCAGATACCTTGGCTAATGCCAAGGGGGATGCCGGGAGCATTTGTGGTCCCTTAGTAGCTTCGGCGAAAAGGGACATCGAACCTGGAACCTCGCAGGTACCTTTTGGTCCGGAGGTGAAGGGTAAGGTTTGTTGGGGGGCCTCTCTCCTGTTGGAGAAGGGCTTGCGATAGACCGCATCCTTTGTGCACTATTTTTAGTGTAACATGTTTTGCACTTTTTCTTGCACTTTGGGTGATTCAAGAGCACGTTCCTCAGCTGTCTGCAGATGGGTCTTCTTCCCTCCTGGGGAGAATTCTGGCTTGACATAAAACCCAATCAGTTTCTAAGACTTCGTAACTGGAGCTAGAGCTGACCTTAGGGCATGGTACCTGAGAAGCTGGTGTGATGAGCTGCTTTGCATATTCCTAATATATATGTGTGTGTGTGTGTATATATATATTTTTTTTTTTTTTTTTTCCCCTCTAAATTTGTGTCTAAAATTGTTGTAATTAGAGAGTTTAAACACAAAGGGGGGAATTTATATACATATAATATATATATATATATATATATATATATATATATATTTCCTTCAAGTAGAGGATTTTCTCATGTAGTTATGTCAGAATGAAGTTGTTTTTCAGCAGTGGTCATGAATATATCAAGTGCGGCTTTTGGTAAAAAGTTGCAAGAAAAAACAAAAGTCACAAAGCCCTCAATTTGCCTCAAATCTGCACCAGCCCAGACCTGGCGTCCGAAACTGCCATTAGTAAAAAGTTGCACAAATTGTCGCAACAGGTTAAACATTTCACAGGAAAATTCACAGAAAACATACACTGCAACCACACAATTTAAAGATGTAGAAAAGTCATTCACCTATACCACCATTGATAAAATCCTCCCAAAGTCCATATTCGCGGTCATTCTGGGTTGGTAGGAGGTGGTCTTCTATTGTGTGTTTACTGGGAAAGACTGACTACATCTATAGGATAACCACCTTCCATAGTGACATTTCCAGTTATTAAGGGAAAACTCCAGCCAAAACAAACTTATGATTGGGGGAAGGGGTGGGGTCTGTCCGACCTCTGGGACCCCCCCACAATCTCTGGAGCAGGACCCGACACTCAGTGAGGAGTGCCTGCCAGAGATCGTGGGAATCCCTAGCGATCAGCTATTTATTCCCTATCCTGTGGATAGGGGATAAGTTAATTCTGGCTGGAGTTCTCCTTTAACTTGACCTAATGCCGTTGGGGGAGATTTATCAAAACCTGTGCAGAGGAAAAGTTGCACAGTTGCCCATAGCGACCAATCAGATCGCTTCTTTCATTTTTGCAAAGGCCCTTCCAAAATGAAAGAAGTGATCTGATTGGTTGCTATGGGCAACTGGTCAACTTTTTCTCTATACAGGTTTTGATAAATCTTCCCCTATATGTGGAAAAGAAAGGGTTCAGGGTAGGTTCCATGTAATTGTGTAACAGGTAAAAGACCACAGTTTGGAGGCCTCATGGGATGGATGGAGGCCCACAGTTTAGAGGCCTCATGGGAAGGATGGAGGTCCACAGTTTGGAGGCCTCATGGGATGGATGGAGGTCCACAGTTTAGAGGCCTCATGGGATGGATGGAGGTCCACAGTTTAGAGGCCTCATGGAAGGGATGAAGGTCCACAGTTTGGAGGCCTCATGGGATGGATGGAGGTCCACAGTTTGGAGGCCTCATGGGATGGATGGAGGTCCACAGTTTAGAGGCCTCATGGGATGGATGGAGGTCCACAGTTTGGAGGCCTCATGGAAGGGATGGAGGTCCACAGTTTGGAGGCCTCATGGAAGGGATAGAGGTCCACAGTTTGGAGGCCTCATGTTTATTTGGCAACTTCTGGAGGTTCACAATTTGGAGACCTCTGTGTTCTACCATATGAGTGCTCAGATGCAATCTCTACCCTGTAGAATCTCTATTGAACCATTTAAAGCAGCTGTATTACACCATTTGTATAGACAGCTGTAGTATCTTTGGCCATAAATATATTTGAAGAGCCCGTGTTTCCAGCAGATGTCTAGCGCAATCTGCCAGGACCCAACAGCAACCCCGAGTTCATCCGTCTGATACTTCCCAAAGCACACAGTGTATTAGTCAGAGATTACCAGAACGTCGGTACCATCTGTGTTACTAAAAGTAATAACCATCAACATACAATAAAGCTGTAAAAAGAACTAGCATAACATATGTAAAGCCGGGTGGTGACTAGTCACAGTTGACTTAAAGGGGTTGTCCCCATTATTGTTACATAAACGAGGTCTAACACACTCAAGTATACACTATAAGGTCAAAACAACAAACTTCGTGGGCCGTGGAAGCCATTTCACCCAATAAATTTTGGCCCAAAAGTGCCCTAGATTCCTAGATTAACTGAGTTCTGCCCCCAAGGGGCCTCCTACCTCAATTCAATTCAATAGACGATAGGCAAAACAACTGGAGGATTGCACTCAAATTATAAAGGAGAACTCAAGCCAAAACTAAATTATCCCCTATCCACATGAAAAAGACCACGGATGTCAGTGAGGAACGTGTGTCATCTACTGGTAGACAGCACGGGACTTCATTCATTTCTAGGGCAGTGCTGGAGATGCCCAAGTGCTGCACTCGGGTCTTTTCAGCATTCTTATAGAAATGAATGGAGCACGTGCTGTCTACAGCACGTGCTCCTCACTGAGATCTGGGAACCATTCTGGAGATCCCCGGGGGTCCCAGCGGTCTGACCCTCCCTGCAATCAGCTACTTATCCCCAATCCTAGTTTTGGCTGGAGTTCTCCTTTTACTTGTTACTCATAGAAGTGGATGGAGAGAGCCATGGACATGTGTGGCCATCTTTCCAATCTTTCTCAGCCTAGATGAAACAACTGGCAGAATGTCATGTGACCCTTTTGGGTTCTCAAGATATGGACATTTGTGGCTTTCATAGTCCACGTATCAACATGGTTTGTCACAAGACAAACTGGTGGCCAAATTGTGACCTCTATTTCTGCCATATAAGCAAGGATGTGCATATCACAGAGAAAGACAATAGAGTTGCTACAGGTCCATTAGAGAGAAGAGGTCCACACTTAGTTGGTCCTGTTCCATCTGCTAGTGGAGTGGAGAACCAATGTAGAACTCTCCTCTCCAGAGGAAATGCCTTGTTGGTAAGGGTGTGGGGAACTGGCCCAGAGGCCATGCTAAGGACTTTCCAAACAGAATGGAATTTAAACTAGGGCTACGTATAGAAAAGAAATATGAAACTAGATATTTTGTTATGATGTTTGAAGCAAACACAACACAGAATACATAAATTGTGATACCTGATACACCCCAGTGAAACAATAGAACCTCGATTGCGACTGATTGGAAATTGAAAAACGAGTAAAAGAGAATATAATAGAATAAAACATCAGTGAAATGTGAAATGCTGGAACTCTGGTTTCTCTACATGACATACAGATTAAGAGAATCATTACCATGCTTTTGTTTTTACCCTTCAAAACGACCTTCATCTTCTGGGCACCACATATTGTTATGTAGCTTCAGTGGCATTGCAATAGGGGTCGCAACAGTCGCAATTGAGACTGGGCCCCAAAGCTACTGAATCCACATACTGGATCACCAGTTCCTCTGTTCAGCTGTTTCAGTGTCCTTAAGATTTTGAATCTGTGATTCTCCAGATGGTGCAAAACTACAACTTCCATTATGTGCTGCTGTCAGGGTGGATTGTGAGTTGTAGTTCTGCACCACCTGTAGTGCCACAGATTGAGGAACAATTTTTTAGGGAGCATGGTGACACAATTCACTAGGGACATGGTAGCACAGATCATAATGGGAGGAGAGACACTACTGGGGACCCCGCAATCTCGGCTGCAGCACCCCAGACATCCTGTGCACAGAGCGAACTTCTGGTGATGTGGGGCGGAGGCTTGTAACATCACGGCCATGTCCCCTCAATGCAAGTCTACGCCCCCTCCCATAGACTTGCATTGAGAAGACGTGGCTGTGACGTCACGAGTCTCCAGCGCTGCACACAAATGCCGGGTGCCGAAGGGAGATCACGGGGTCCCCAGTGTTGGGACCCACGCAATCAAACATCTTATCCCCTATCCTTTGGATAGGGGATAAGATGTCTAGGAGTGGAGTACCCCTTTAAGTCACAGTAGCAACGTTCATAATGGGACACTGGCACAAATCCTTAGGGGTGCAGTTTATTTGGGGGCAGTGAAAAAGATCATTAGGTGACAGTGGCACGGTTCATTAAGAGCAGTAACAGAGATAAGGAGGTTATGCAGGCACAGTTCAAAAGGGTTCAGTGGCACAGTGGCATCATTAAATTACTTAATGACACAATGGCACAAAAGAAAGGAGTTAAGTGCAGTGGCGCACTTACCTGCTTTATCCCAACCATATCAAGAGCTGCCTCTTTTGTCCTCTACCCCACCATTTTTTTCTCTACAGAGATGATGTGCCTGAATACCCAACAATTAATCACTTGCTTCTGGGTCTCATACCATCTAGGGTGGCCCCAAGCTGATCGTTTGCACAAGGGCCCATGAGCCTTTAGCTACTCCCCTGTTAAGCTTTATTGTCTGCACTATCTTTCTGTCTAATTTTGACCAACGTTTTTCCGTTTGTGACTTACCCTATTTGTTTTGTTTCATTTCTATTCTTGTTGTTTAGGCGACTCTATTTCTGTTCTTTGTTGTCTTTTTATCCCCAACTTTGTTTTCCTATCTTTGCTTCTATTTCCTGTTTCTTGCTGTGCTGAAAACTACAAATCCCAGCATGGCACATGCCTTGCTGGTTTGGGGCGGCTCCTTTTTTTGTTCTGCCCTTTACCCACCCTACTTTCCCAGGTCGGCCCCCTTATACACAGCACACTAATATAATCAGCCCTTGTTGGGATATACTGGCATACACACAAAAAAGGGACTACAACTCCCAGCATGTGTCATTCAGGAGTCTTCAGTCTGTGGTATAACACCAGCATGCTGCCTCTGTAGTCTCCTGGGGGTTGTAGTTCACCACACCTCTACAGGGCATACACCAGTGTTTCCCAACCAGGGTGCCTCCAGGTGTTGCAAAACTACTACTACCAGCATGCCCGGACAGCTAAAAGCTGTCTGGGCATGCTGGGAGTTGTAGTTTTGATACAGCTGAAGACACCCTGGTTGGGAAACAATGCACTTTGTTTGTAATATACTGAATAGACTAGGCCAGTGTTTCCCAATCAGTGTGCCTCCAGCTGTTGCAAAACTACAACTCCCAGCATGCTCAAAGGCTTCAGGGAATGCTGGGAGTTGTAGTTTTACAACAGCTGGAGGCACACTGGTTTGGAAACACTGGTGTAACATGATGTGTATGCTGAATTGGCTAGGACAGTGTTTCCCAACCAGTGTGCCTCCAGCTGTTGCAAAAGTACAACTCCCAGCATGCCCAAAGTCTGTCCAGGCATGCTGGGAGTTGTAGTTTTGATACAGCTGGAGGCAGACTGGTTTGTAAACACTAGCATACACACACATAACAGGGACTACAACTCCCAGCATGTGTCATTCAGGAGTCCCCCCCCCCCCCCCCCTTCACATATAGAAATCATTCCCAGTCTGAGATTTATTCCCCTGCAGTCTATACATCCTCAGCCCGTGCACCTTGTTATCCCTTCACATACATCTTCTCTGTCTTCTTTCAGTGCAGACCTGTGTCCTCAGAAGACAGAGCAGGGGGAGGGGAGATGAGGAGCTGTGTAGGAGCTTGTTGCTCTCATGCACACCTGTGACCACCTGGAGGGGGAGATGAGGGGGGCGTGACCTCTCTCTGTCATGCACACCTGTGACCACCTGGAGGGGGAGATGAGGGGGCGTGGCCTCTCTCTATCATGCACACCTGTGACCACCTGGAGGGGGAGATGAGGGGGCGTGGCCTCTCTCTATCATGCACACCTGTGACCACCTGGAGGGGGAGATGAGGGGGCGTGGCCTCTCTCTATCATGCACACCTGTGACCACCTGGAGGGGGAGATGAGGGGGGCGTGACCTCTCTCTGTCATGCACACCTGTGACCACCTGGAGGGGGAGATGAGGGGGCGTGGCCTCTCTATCATGCACACCTGTGACCACCTGGAGGGGGAGATGAGGGGGGCGTGGCCTCTCTCTGTCATGCACACCTGTGACCACCTGGAGGGGGAGATGAGGGGGCGTGGTCTATCTCTGTCATGCAGTTTTGAAAGAACAGAGAAAAAAAAAAACCATGACATCTTGTCCACAGCCTAATCCTAACATGTGGACAACAGTAAGAGATCCAACACAGAACTACAGAACTTCCTGGCCCAAAAACAGGCAAGAAAAAAAGACACATGCTACACAAACGTATAATACATGTCAATTGCAAAAAACATGACCATTAAAAGAAGATGCAATATAGCAAAAAATCTTAACCACCGGAGTACCCCTTTAACTCGTCCATAGTATAATAGTGTCCAAAGGGCAATTGAGTGAGAAGAATAATTGTATCAAAGGGATCCTACTTGACCCAAATGATGAACAATTTCTGTCCATGTGCTCCATAAGACCAACATACATTGTAGACAGGAAGCCATCTGCTAGGGATCCTATATATGGGCCTATAGATAGGAAAAAAAATTCCCACCCTGTGGACCTAAAACGTCGATGTAGTGAAAATGTATAGCTGAACAGAGCTCATCAGTACTGCTCCAGGAGCTGAACTCAAACTGCAGTACAATCAGCTGGTCATGGGAGTTGACCATTGGTTGTTGACCATTGATTGAGTTGACCATTGATGGACTATTAAGTAGCAGCTCTATATAATATGAAGTCTTCAAAATATTACCTTCTAGTGTCACCTGTTTAGTTGTTTCCTACTTGTATCTGTTTCTATAGAAGACAATCATCTGGCCACTACAGCTTCTAAAGGGATTGGCATACAGTTTTTCCAGACTGTGTCTATATCAGGGGTACCCTAACCCAGCCCCCAAAGGCCCACCAATATTCTAGGGTTTCTCAGCTACTCTATTGGAATAGAATCCTGGACTATTGGTGGGCCTTGTGGACTGGGTTGGGGACTAGTGCCCTGCATCGGCATTGGGATCCTGCGTGTCCCGCGGGAGCCAATAAAAACTTGCATTCGCGGTAATGAGGTTGTTGCGGGCGGTCACATAACATACAGCAGGTCCTGCAAAATCCTGCCCAGTCCTGTAAACCTCTGAAATGCCACAGGGTCCTGATGAAATGGCACAAGGGGTTGATGACAAGGCACAAGGGGGTGATGACATGGCACAGCGGGGTGATGACATGGCACAAGGGGGTGATGACATGGCACTGTGATGACGTTGCACAAAGGGGAAATGTCATGGCACGGGGGTTTATGAATTCTAATTTAATTGACAAAATGTTTTCGGTAGTGGAAGGAATTGAACACACATGTTGCGGGAACGGGAACGAGTGGAACACACCCTGCGGAAGCGGGCAATAATGGTCAGAAATCCATTGGGAGTGGGCTTAAATAAACAAACCCACACTTGGGGAACTCTGGTCTATATGTTTGTCTAACTTGGTAGAGCTGACAGTCAAGAATCTCTGGGAGGACTATTGGTTGCCCCTTTGGTTGGCTCTTGCCTTGACAGCTCATTGTCATTGTCTCCATCAGATGAAATTTTCAAAGGCTTGAAGATCAATGTGGTTTATACCCTATAAGCCGAGCAGGGATCGGAGATATCGATTTGCTTTGTCGGAATTCCAATAGAATATAATTGGATGTTCCTTTCATCCTTGTGATCTCTCTATGAGTCATTGACTGCACGGTACGAAATAAAAGTTAATGAACACTTGTCTTTCGATGACCTGAGTCTGCCGAGACGTGCAGCTTTGCGAATCATGTGACGCTTACCTCCATTACATTTGTAACCGTTTCCTTACCATCTTGAGGGTTTGTAAGGAACACGGTGATGTTGTCTTTCGTACGTTATATAGTGCAAGCTGTCTTATTTACATTGTGCAACTTCTTGAGTAAATGTTCTTGCAAATCAAAAGCAAATAATAACAGCCCGTATGTTGACTTGTCTGTTTCTTGGCATACATGTCTTGGTGCAAAAACTGCCTTGATTTTCCGATGCGTTGGAATTTTCAGGTTTTATGCAGACGGATATGAACATTGAAAAACCTATTTACCGTATTTTCATGGTTCCCTATAAACCCCCCTACTAGTGCACCATTTTACTATTTAAGGGAGTGTTTCCCAGCCAGTGTACCTCCAGCAGTTGCAAATCTACAACTCCCAGTATGCCGGACAGCCTTTGGCTGTCCGGGCATGCTGGAAGTTGTAGTTCTGCAACAGCTGAAGTCACACTGGTTGGGAAACACTGATTTATTGTGAGCCCATTGCATGGAGTCCACCATGTCAGAAACACTACTTCCTAGATGATCAGTTGCTCAGTACTACAATTCCCAGAATATATTACATAGTTACATAGTTACATAGTTAGTATGGTTGAAAAAAGACATACGTCCATCAAGTCCAACCAGGGGATTGAAGGGAAGGATGTAAGGGGATAAGGGAAAGGGATGTAGTTTTATAATTCTGCATAAGCATTAATGTTATTTTGTTCCAGGAATGTATCTAACCCTGCTTTAAAGCTGTTAATTGTTCCTGCTGTGACCAGTTCCTGAGGTAGACCGTTCCATAAATTCACAGTCCTCACGGTAAAGAAGCTTTCCCTCCGCTCATCATGGTCCCACCCCGCCTACTACTTTTCCACAGCACTCCTTCTAGCTCCCCACCCAGAGCTCCAGAACATTACTCTATAAGGCAGAACACTCTACAAACCCCACTGCATTCATTCCCCGTCTGCTCCTCTGCCTGTGGCATTGTTCAGCACAAGGAAACATACTGTACACCTCATTCTTCCCTAAATATCCCATTAAAGAGATATATGTTTCCCATTGGAAAAACAATCAGTAGATTTGGTTTCCAGTACCACCTCTATGCTGATGACACCCAACTTTATACCTCTTCCTCCAACATCACCCCTGCACTCCTACAGAATACCAGTGTCTGTCTCTCTGCTGTCTCAGACATCATGTCCTCTTTATATCTGAAACTAAATCTTTCTAAAACAGAACTTCTTGTCTTTTCTCCATCAACTGATACTGTACCTAACCCTGACATTTCCATCTCGGTGTGTGGTACTACCATAACTCCCGGGCAGCAGGCTCGCTGTCATGGAGTTATACTTGACTCTGATCTGTCTTTCACTCCCCATATTCAGTCTCTTTCACGTTCTTGTCACCTGCATCTCAAAAACATTTCAAGAATCTGCCCATTTCTCACTACTGAAACTGCTAAAACTCTCATTATTGCTTTGATTCACTCCCGCCTCGACTACTGTAACTCTTTACTAATAGGCCTTCCTTTCTCCAAATTCTCTCCTCTCCAGTCCATCCTTAATGCCAGACTCATCTTCCTCTCCAGCCGCTACACCGACGCCTCCTCCCTGTGCCAGTCACTACACTGGTTACCAATTCAGTCCAGAATACAGTACAAAATCCTCAGTCTCACACACAAAGCTCTCCACAATGCTGCACCTCCCGACATCTCCTCTCTCATCTCTGTCTACCATCCTACACGTTCTCTCCGATCTGCTAATGACCTCACACTAACATCTTCTATAATCCGAACTTCTCACTCCCGTCTCCAAGACTTCACTCGTGCTGCACCGGTTCACTGGAATGCTATCCCTCAATTCCTCAGACTCAACAACAACATCCATAGTTTCAAACGTGGCCTAAAAACACATCTCTTCAGACAGGCCTACAACAGTCTCTAATTGGCCTCAACATATCCTCAACATATCCCCACCATGTCCCCAACATGTCCCCAACATATCCCCAACATATCCTCAACATATCCTCAACATATCCCCAATATATCCTCAACATATCCCCAACATGTCCCCAACATATCCCCAACATATCCCCACACCTCTTGTTTGAATAGTTATTGTGTAATTTTATGTCTGATACTTGTCTTTGTTTGTACCCCATAATTGTAAGCGCTGCAGAATCTGTAGGCGCTATATAAATAAATAAATAAATAAATAAATAAATGTGTATATGACAGGAAGATGGTGATGCAGGCCTTAGGGTCGGGTCAGAGGTGATGACATCACTGAGGGGTGGGGATTGAGCTCAAAAGAAAAAAAATACAGCCACACCTCCTGCTGTCTTGGGAGAGAGGGAGGAGTCGAGAGGATGCTGAGATAACACCACACTGACAATAATAGGACTACACAACTTCCTGGCAGGAGAGAGGGAGGAGCCAGGGAGCAGGAGACAACCATCACAGTGACAATGAAGGCAATACACAATTTCCTGTCAGGAGAGTGGGAGGAGCCTGGGAGCTGTTAAGACGACACCACAGTGCCAATGATAGGACTACATAATTTCCTGGCAGGAGAGAGGGAGGAGCCGAAAAGCTGAGACAGCACCACAATGACAATGAAAGGACTTCAAAACTTCTTTTCAGGGATTTTGCAAGCTTAAACATGCTGAAGCCAATACAATTTGTGATAACACTATATTAGTAAGTTATACATTTTGGGGTGATTGTTTTATTTCAATTTTCTGATATCGGAATACCCCTTTAACATTCAATATCCAAGGATTTACAGTATTTCTCATAGGCCACCAACCTCCTGTATAAGGTTTTTTTTGTGTGAGCTTGTATTTGTCATAGGGGCACCTCCTGCTCCGAACAGGTCCTCAGAGGTCGTATATACTTGACCATATCCCAACCAATAGTAGAGTGTTAGCAAATAAGAAGTGGTACCAAAGAAAAGGTCAAATCGGGCTCCCATTATGGTGCCGAATTTAAGTGGGACCATAGCAAAGATCAAATCAGGCTCCCATTATGGTGTAAGGTTTAAGTGGTACTATAGCAAAGATCACATTGGGCTCCCAATATGGTGCTGAATTTATACACAAAAAGGCACAGTCTTTGTTCCCCTTCAAGACCCTTACCATAAAGGTCCTTTTATATGGGCCGACACGAGTACTATAAGTGCTGATCTTGATGATTGACACTAATTTAATGGGCCTTCACCTAGCTCAGTTAATAGCAAGCTGGGCCGCACTGGGTCATTCATTATTGTCATCCACACTGCCAGCAGGACACTTGGGGGGAGATTTATCAAAACCTGTGTAGAGGAAGAGTGGTGCAGTTGCCCATAGCAACCAGATCGCTTCTTTCATTTTTAAAGAAACCTGTGGAAAATGAAAGAAGCGATCTGATTGGTTGCCATGGGCAACTGCACCACTCTTCCTCTTTGATAAATCTCCCCCTTGGTCTTCAAGTTTTTGATAAGAAAACCTTTTAAGAAAGGAGGATTGTATGAAACTCCTTGAAGATAAGAAAGCTATTATACAGTTAAGTTTAGCTTTATAAACCCAAAGTCTGTTTCCCACATATAGTAATGTTAATCACACTTTTTCCCAAGTCCCACCCAAAATTCCAATGAATGGTTCACCGATGGGCCAAATTCATTCTTAGAGTAAGATGTAAAAAAAATATATATACATAGAATTTCTTTCTGATTTTTTGGAGATGGTTAAAAGACGTTTACCATATGGCGGTATGGATCAGTGCTGGTATACATCAGTCTAAATTAAAGGATATGTATTTCATTAACGGCTCTAAGAAAACTTTGGAAAACTATTCAAAAGGAACCGAGCGCAGACAAAATAGGAAATAAAGAACTACAAAAATAGCTTTGAAGTCCAAGTATATGAGTAAAAACCTAAATCGACACCAAGGCTCATAACTCAATATTTTACCATATGTTATGAGTTTTCTTAAAGGGTTGTACGGAAAACATTTTTAATTTTTTTTTTTTTTTTTTTTTTTTTTTTACTGTGGCCAAGTTGGGGTAAAAAAAATAAAAAAAATAAAAGTAAAAAAATTAATTTATATCCTGTACTCACCTGCCTCTGATCCCACTCTGCGCCCCATCACATTGCTGAGCACTTCTTGGTCTTCTCTCCACACAAGTTGCCTGTTCAGCCAATCAGTAGTCACAGCAGTGACCAGTCTCAACTCATGATTGGCTAAGCTGGCACTTTCTTGAGTCGAGGACAGCAGCAGGAAGTGCTGTTGGAATGGCAGCGGCAGGGTGTCAGTGGTAAATTAGTTTTTGTTTTTTTTACTTTTATCTACACCAGCCTGACCATAGTATTAAACAATGTTTTAAAAAAGTTTTCCGAAGAACCCCTTTAAAAAGAGATTGTACAGCTTTAGAAAATATAGCAGCTTTCATATTGAAACAGCACCACCCTTGTCTGCAGGTTGTGTCTGGTATTGCAGCTTGGCTCTATCGAGGTGAATGGTGCTGAGCTGCAGATGTGCCACAGTTTTTTTTATTTTTTTAAAGGAATCCTTGTTTTTCTAATCCAGTACAATACATTTATTGTACAATAAAGCAGTGGACTCCAACGTATGACTCTTCAATAAAGAATACAACACCTAGAATTCTCTGATGGGCTGCAAGAGTTTTGTGACAACCAACTCAAGAGTCACAGGTTGGACATCACTGGAGTACAGGATTAATACACACTGAAAAAATTAAGTGGCTTGTCGAGCATTAATACAGTCCAAACAATTTTGGGATGGGGTGTGAGATCCAGGGCAGATGGAATTATCCTAGGGGCAGATGGCATTAACTCCCAGTATTCGTGACGCCAGGGCGTGGTTTATCCTCAATACCACCCGAAGGAATACCGCTGGATCCTGGGCTAGGCACTGGGGCAATAATTACTCCAATGCCAAGTTATGGACAACGGAAGCAGTAGATTTGGATAATTTAGTGCAGACCACATTGACTTGACAATTGATGACTGTGACTGACTTAACTGGAGACAGACTAATCTGTGACTTTAGCTTACTTGTAGACTTGTAGCTCATGGCTACAAACTTGACAATAGATGACAGTGACTGACATAACTTGACTGGAGACAGACTAAGCTGTGACTTTAGCTTACTTGTAGACTTATGGCTGCAGACTTGACTTGAGGCTCCTATGACTCCAGACTCTTAGGCTTGACTGCACCTCAGCAAAGACTCAGAAACTAAGAGAGAGAAGAGACTCCTCCCAGGGCATTTATGGGGGAGACTCTGGTGAGGTCATATTGGTCACCGATAAGTCACCTGGTCACCGATACCTCCTGGGTAACAATCACATGACAACTGGTGATCACATGTTAACCTTTCTTAAAGATACAACATTCTTATATACATAACATAGGGGATAATATGCAATTACAGTAGAACAGATGCAGGGGGAGCCCAGGGGACACTGCAGGGAGGCTGCCTGACAGGGCAGCAAGGGTACGGGGTATCAACTCCCGTACTGGGCCACCACACTATCATTGTGGGGGAACTATACTGCCAACCTAATGTGGGGGAACTATAACCTAAAGTGAGGGACTATACTGCCAGCCTAATGTGGGGGAACTATGCTGCCAACCTAATGTGGGTGAACTATACTGCCAAACTAATGTGGGAGAACTATACTGCCAACCTAATATGGGGAAAACTATACTGCCAACCTAATATGGGGGAAACTATACTGCCAACCTAATGTGGGAGAACTACAACCTAATGTGGGGGAACTATACTGCCAACCTAATGTGGGGGAACTATACTGCATACCTAATGTGGGGGAACTACAACCTAATGTGGGGGGAACTATACTGCCAGCCTAATGTGGGGGAACTACAACCTAATATTAGGGAACTATACTGCCAATCTAATGATGGGGAATTACAACCTAATGTGGGGGAACTATACTGCCAACCTAATGTGGGGGAACTACAACCTAATGTGGGGGAACTATACTGCCAACCTAATGTGGGGGAACTATAATGCCAACCTAATGTAGGGGAACTATACTGCAAACCTAATGTGGGGGAACTACAACCTAATGTGGGGGAACTATACTGCCAACCTAATGTGGGGGAACTATACTGCCTACCTAATATGAGAGAAATACAACCTAATGTGGGGGAACTATACTGCCAACCTAATGTGGGAGAACTATGCTGCCAACCTAATGTGGGGGAACTATACAAAAATATAAAATTGTACTATTCTGATCCTTATAACTCTTTTTTTTCTGTATATGGGGATGTATGAGGGTCATTTCTTGCGCTGTAATTTGTAGTTATCGGTAGCATTTTTGTTTTGATGGGACTTTTCAATTGCTTTTTAGATATTTTTTATGGTATTTGAAGTGACCAAAAAATTTCAAAACTGTTAGTGCACAATTACGACTTTTGGGGCACCACTTTTGATTTTGCCCAGGGCCACGCTAAGCCTAAAACCGGCCCTAAGGACAGGTCCTCCCGGCAGAGAAGCAATGCTTGTATTTGCTTTCCACCTTAGCCAGGGATGAAGATCTGAAGCACAGAACTCCTCTCTATTAATTCAGAATTTCCTAATGTCCAATGAACTGTTGGGGCCATAGTGTTTTATTGATCATGGTTTCTACAATCAAATAAGGGAACTTTATACATGTAATTTCGGATTTTCAGATATCACTAGGAAAAGGCTCCAGTGGTCTCTCTCCGATCAGTGGCCGTCAAAGTTGGCCTATAGTTTGCTGATCACTGGTCTACTCCATGGCAATGATCTAAGCAAGACATATAAAGAGGTCAACTTAGCATAACACCGGATGTGTGGGTTGACATTCCTGTTTTGAGCTGTTATTGCAACGAACAAGAGGAACATTATGTACTGGTTTATGTTTTATTACGTGTCATGAAAAATTAGGTAAAAATGGGCGTAGTTATCTGTGGTGGCAAACCAAGAGACTGAAATTATACCTGGGTGTAGGTTCCAAATGCTCAAGTTTATTTTATGACTATTTGATTTGAGTGGCACATTGTTTTTCTAGTATTTTACTATTAAGTTTGGAAAACGCCCACCATGGGACCAGAGCTGCTGGCACTTCCAGGTATCAGTCATTTCAGGAATGTGTCTTGTAGAAGGCTGTCTGCAACATTGAACACATTTTTGGAATATTTATATTAAAATTTCCCAGCCTGTAGACCAAAACAAAATTTGTGGCAGAATATCCTGGGAGGAAGTAACCTGGTCCAGTAGATTCCAAATGGGAAATTGGGATGAGTGACTTCCAAAATATGAAGAACTTGCCAATGTTTGAGGAGGGAGAGGAAGTTCAAAGTGGTATACACAGACCAGATCTTATATTACAAGGCCCCCAGACCAGACACAATATGGACCTCTCCCTGTCTTAGAATTTTTCTTCAATCAGGTAGGTAGGTTAGCTTACTATTCTTGGAGTCCCTTGTTAAAGGAGTACTTCACCTCTAGACATCTTATCCCCTTTACAAAGGATAGTGGATAAGATCTCTGATCGTTGGGTCCCCAGCGGCTGTGGCACCCCAGACATCCAGTGCAGGGAGAGAACTTCGCTCTGTGCCGGATGACAGGCGATGTGGGGCAGGGGCTCATGACGTCACGGTCACACCCTGCTCTTGACGTCACAGCCATGCCCCCTCAATGCAAGTCTATGGGAGGGGTGTGACGGCCATCACGCAACCTCCCATAGGCTTGCATTGAGGGGACGTTGCCCATGACGTCACGAGCCTCTGGCGCTGCACCTGACGCTCTAAACTAATACCTGTTGCAGCAGGGAGATCGCAGATGTCCCCAGCAGCAGGCCCCCCATGATCAGACATCTTATCCCCTATCCCCTTTAAGGGAATCTTCTGGACATTCAAGGAAAGGGTCTTGTTTCCTCAAAACTTCCTACTACTTGCCAGAAGATTGGAATATACCCCTGGCATTTTCTCCTTTTTTTTTGGAAAGAAGATAGAACCAACTAGTTGAGACATGATTCTACAGTCGAAAGATGATACCCAGCACTCACCAGTGATGCACAGTGAAGAGTTATTATGCCATAGTGTAGTACAAGGACGCATTTCGGCGTGGGAGCCTTCCTCAGCTGTCTGCCTCGGCATACTAAATCTTCACTGTGCATCACTGGTGAGTGATGGGTATCATCTTTCTTCTACCTGTGGCTTTACCCTACCTCATGCTCCACCGCAGATTCCACAGAAGTGCCGACATATCCCTATATGGTTCTACAGTACACATGCCCTTAAATAAAATATAAATTCCATAAGTGATGAATGTTGCTTTGGATGTTGCACCTTTGCTTAGCATCTGGTCACCTTGCTGTTTAGCAGTGCTATTCCCTCTCCGATTTAATAAAGAACCAGGGGGGGGTCTAAAGGATCAACCCATTTATGATCATAAAGTGATGACATATTCTCGTGATATGCCTTCCCTTTACAAGATGGAAAAACCCCAGGTGTAAGGCTGCTGAAGGTCAACTATGTAGTGATCCAATATGCTTGTTATATGTCAACACTTTTTAGGCTAAAAAAATTGTCCTTGAAAGCTCAGATACCTGAAAGATGCTAAAAAAAACTGGATCCAGACCGTCTTTAGAGGTCATAGAAGAATGGGCACTATCATTAAAACTAATTTTTGCTATTGCCCTCCATATGGTAAATAAAAACTCTTTCTAATGTACTTTGTTTAAAACTAGGTGTTTCCCTACTTGTCCAGAGCACAAATTTTGGATTCCTGCTGGCCTGACAGAAGTCCTAAATCAGGAAATGCAGTCTGGAGTGCTGAGGGGGGTATGTGCAGCCTTAGCCAATCATAGCTCATCTCACATTGAATTGCTCTGTTCTGTGTGTAGCAGAGTGAGGGAGGAAGTTCTCCCCTGTATGGCTTCAGATGATGTCATGCCTGCTGGGGAACGCCCCTTCCCAGTCTGTGAATTTGACTGAGCAGAAAATACAGAGCAATATCAAGGTAGAAAACTAAAAAATAATAAAAATAAAGGTAGGGGGGGGGGGTTATCATGACGGGGGCAGTGAACTAGGAGGATTATAAAATTTAACAAGATCATGAGAGGTTATTTGTACAGCCTAAATAGGTCCAGTTGAGATGGAAGTCACAACCGATAGAGGTCGAATATTTGGCTGCAGAGAAATCTTATGAACTTTCTACAAATCTGGATAGTCAGGTTGCAGGTGTCAGTATTGACCAATAAGTCCTGCTTGACCTAAATCTAGTCAATGTCTACGCTCTATCTTTTTATCAGAATGAATGGGTAAAATTGAAGCAGGAGGTGGACCACTTACTGGGCCACTACTTTAGTTTAGGATTAGACAGAGAATTCTGAAGTTCCCATACATAAGCAATACCTGTCTGTCAAACCTTGGTTCGGCTGACAGCTACCTCTTTTGATCCCTCCATACACAAGAACACTTGACTCAGCCAATGGAAAGGGGAGGGGTAAGCTGAAGACTCCTGTGACTTTGATATTTCTCAGGGAACAAAAGGATGAAGTTTGTAACCCAATATGTCCAATGTATCATTTGTCAGATGAGTCGGGACCCCCAATATGCATCAGAAAGTTGTCCTTTCCTGCCAAAATTGTCACCAATAGCTATCGGCAGGCAGAATTTAAAGGGTTCCTCCGCCCCTAGGCATCTTATGATAAGATTTCTGATCGAAGGTCCCGCCACTGGGGACCCCCGCAATCTCCCTGCTGCACCCAGCGTTCATTTAGAACGTCGGGTGCAGTGCCGGAGGCTCAAGGCATCATGGTCACGCCCCCGCTCATGATGTCACGTCATGCCCCCTCAATGCAAGACTATGGGAGGGGGTGTGACAGCCGTCATGCCCCCTTCCATAGACTTGCATTGAAGGGGCATGGCTGTGATGTCAAGAGCGGGGGTGTGACCATGATGCCATGTGATTGATGAAATAAAACCAGTAACAACTTTATTTTATAGTAGGGATAAACCAGCAGATGGTTGCAATATGTGTTTATGTATAAAGTTTATATTTCAATAAATGTTTCCTAGTAGCAGCTACTCTCATTGAACATACATGAAACTCACTCCTGTCCCCGGACTCTTCTGAGAACAGAATCCTGTTTTCCAAGCGTTTTCTAGTGATTGTTTAGTACATGTGTGCCAGGGTTATGTGCCAAGGCATGCCTAGACACTCTGCAGCCTAAACCCCACCGCATACACACTGCGCTTCCTTCTCATACCATATATATAAAATTAATTTAGATTACAGCATAGGATACTGTGTAATCAAATTAGTCATATACTTTCCATTGCTTTATCACCCATCAAAATGCTGCTGTCTAAAACTGGCCATACTTATCTCTACCACTGACCCTAAACTCATGCACACTAGGATCAATCATATTCTGCATAGGAAAAGGGACTGCCCCCCCTACCAAACCCTTTGGTGGTGACTTATCTTCCTTAGAACAAAAGGATAGGGCAGATAAAATACAACATGTCTGATCCTTCTCTCCCCACATCTGTCAACAGAGAAGAGTTGAAAGGTCACCATACACATTAGATGATAGTGGAGAGGCCACCATACACATTAGATGATAGTGGAGAGGCCATCATACACAGAGGAAAGGCAAGAAGCCACCATACACATTAGATGATATTGGAGAGGCCACCATACACATTAGATGATATTGGAGAGGCCACCATACACATTAGATGATAGTGGAGAGGCCACCATACACATTAGATGATAGTGGAGAGGCCACCATACACATTAGATGATAGTGGAGAGGCCACCATACACATTAGATGATAGCGGAGAGGCCACCATACACATTAGATGATAGTGGAGAGGCCACCATACACATTAGATGATAGTGGAGAGGCCACCATACACATTAGATGATAGTGGAGAGGCCACCATACACATTAGATGATAGTGTAGAGGCCACCATACACATTACATGATAGTGGAGAGGCCACCATACACAGATGGTAGTGGAGAGGCCACCATACACATTAGATGATAGGCGAGAGGCCATCATACAAATTAGACGATAGTGGAGAGGCCACCATACACATTAGATGATAGGCGAGAGGCCATCATACACATTAGACGATAGTGGAGAGGCCATCATACACATTAGATGATAGTGGAGAGGCCACCATACACATTAGATGATAGGCGAGAGGCCACCATACACATTAGATGATAGTGGAGAGGCCACCATACACATTAGATGATAGTGGAGAGGCCACCATACACATTAGATGATAGTGGAGAGGCCACCATACACATTAGATGATAGGCGAGAGGCCATCATACACATTAGATGATAGTGGAGAGGCCATCATACACATTAGATGATATTGGAGAGGCCACCATACACATTAGATGCTAGTGGAGAGGCCACCATACACGTTATATGATATTGGAGAAGCCACAATACACATTAGATGATATTGGAGAGGCCATCATACACATTAGATGATAGTGGAGAGGCCACCATACACATTAGACGATAGTGGAGAGGCCATCATACACATTAGATGATAGTGGAGAGGCCATCATACACATTAGATTATATTGGAGAGGCCACCATACACATTAGATGATAGTGGAGAGGCCACAATACACGTTATATGATATTGGAGAAGCCACCATACACATTCGATTATATTGGAGAGGCCACCATACACTTTAGATGATATTGGAGAGGCCACCATAGATTGTAGGATGATCTTGCCAAAATTGCCAGGTTTCGGCAAATACATGTCCAATGTATCTAACGAACTTCATGTCTGGGCAACCTTGGCTTTAGCTGCTCAATGACCACAGCCAGTGATTGCCTCACGCATATCTATGACGTCTATAAGAATAATGAATTTGGGTGCAAATGGAGAGCTACTTTGCATAGTATTTTCCCAAATGAGTATTGCATGGCCTAAATCTCCATACACCAGTTTGGTGCTCTCCTTAAAAAGACACACTACCCTGCCATTCCTATTATCTTCATGTGAGAACAAACTGAGCCCTACCTTCTTTAGACAAGTCCACGTCTCTAAAAGATTGTGGAAGAGAAAGTCCAGAAAAATGTGTTTGGGTCACTACATAAGAACAATTACTGACGGAGTGGCCAACCTGTAAAAGTAAAAAAATTATGGGGCAAACATGGGCCACCTAGCAGATATGTGGATCCATATAGGTCCCATCCCTCAGTGACATACATGGGACCTTTAATAGCTGCATTGGATGACATAATTGTATATATTCGCACTGAACAATGAATAATTGAGTGCTGCTTCCTTAAAGGGGTACTCCACACCTTTGCATAGGGGATAAGATGTCTGATCTTGGGTGTCCCATCGCTGGGGACCCCCGCGATCTCCTTGCTTCACCCAGTGTTCCTTTAGAGCGTCAGGTGCAGCGCTGGAGGCTTGTGACATCACGGCCACGCCCTCTCAATTCAAGGCTATGGGAGGGGGCGTGACGGCCGCCACGCCCCCTCCCATAGACTTGCATTGAGAGGGCGTGGCCATGATGTCACGGGTGGGGCGTGGCCATGATGTCATGTACCTCCACCACACATCACCAGTCATCCGGCACGGAGCCATGTTTGCTCCGTGCACTGGATGTCTGGGGTGCCACAGCAGAGATCGTAGGGGTCCCCAGCCACCGGACCCCCATGATCAGATATCTTATCCCCTATCCTTTGGATAGGGGATAAGATGTCTTGGGTCAGAGTACCCCTTTAAAGGGGTTATCCAGGAAAAAAAACTTTTTTTTAATATATTTATCAATTTGCTCCAGAAAGTTAAACAGATTTGTAAGTCCCTTCATTTAAAAAAATCTTAATCCTTTCAGTACTTATGAGCTGCTGAAGTTGAGTTGTTCTTTTCTAAGTGCTCTCTGATTACACGTGTCTCGGGAACTGTCCAGAGTAGAAGCAAATCCCCATAGCAAACCTCTTCTATTCTGTGCAGTTCCCGAGACAAGCAGAGATGTCAGCAGAGAGCACTGTTGCCAGACAGAAAAGAACAACTCAACTTCAGCAGCTGATAATTATTGGAAGGATTAAGATTTTTTAATAGAAGTAACTTACAAATCTGTTTAACTTTCTGGAGCCAGTTGGTACATATTAAAAAAGTTAGGTTTTTTTCCTGGAACACCCCTTTAAGCTTATGATACTTCACCTTTAGCAATGGCTTAGGCAGCATTGTTCCTCCAGCAGATCTGAGATATAATTATCACCCGCGTATGCAGAACATTATGCCTAGCGGAGACCAATGTTCTTTCTTTTTTATTTAGGTGGCAATTAATTGGTAACCTTCAGTAACTAGTGCCCAGTCAGGCTTGTCGCTAATGTTAATTTATAATATGATGCGGTAAAACTTCTACCAGTTGTTTTGAACGCATCATATCGGAGGCAACGCCTGGCTTTCCTACACCCAAAATGTAGATTCAGTCCATAGGGGATACCTAGCTGATCAGTGGAGGTGTTTCTGCTGGGACCCCACTGATCACTAGTGTTGAGCGGCATAGGCCATATTCGAATTCGCGAATATTCGCGAATATATGGACGAATATTCGGCATATATTCGCGCATATTCGCATATTCGTTATACCAGTTTTATTTTCGCATATGCGAATAGTCGCGTATGCGAAAATTAACATATGTGAAAAGTTGCATATACAAAATTAACGCATACGAAAATTCGCATATGCGAAAGTTAGCATATGCGAAAATTAGCATGTGCTAATTTTCGCATATGCGAATTTCCGCACGTCAGTCTTACACAGTAGTATTACAGCCTTCTTTACACCACATAAGCTGGAAGCAGAGAGGGATGATCACTGTGATGTGTACTGTGAAGAAAAAAAAAAAAAAAACGAATATTCGTAATTACGAATATATAGCGCTATATTCGCGAAATTCGCGAATTCGCGAATATGCGATATTCGCGAATAATATTCGAATTGCGAATATTCGCGAGCAACACTACTGATCACAAGAATAGGGGTCTCCATAGTGAAGGGATCAGCGGCACACATGCTTGGCCACCATCAAGTGCTCAAAATTGTTTGAAAGTCTCCTAGAGAATATAGCTTAATAGTCAAATAGTCTATAGTCAAAGGAGTACTCCGGTGGAAAACAATTTTTTTTTCATATCAACTGGCTCCAGAAAGTTATACAGATTTGTAAATTACTTCTATTAAAAATATTTAACCCTTCCAGTACTTATTAGCTGCTGTATGCTCCAGAGGAAGTTGAGTTATTCTTTCCAGTCTAACCACAGTGCTCTCTGCTGACACCTCTTTCCCTGTCAGGAACTGTCCAGAGTAGGAGCAAATCCCCATAGCAAACCTCTCCTGCTCCGGACAGTTCTTGACAGCACTGTGGTCAGACTGGAAAGAACTGCTCAACTTTCTCTGGAGCATACAGGAGCTGATAAGTACTGGAAGGATGAAGATTTTTTAATAGAAGTAATTTACAAATCTGTTTAACTTTCTGACACCAGTGGATTTGGGGGAAATTATTTTTTTTTTCCATCGGAGTACCCCTTTAAGTTGCTCTGTTTACTCCGGGGTCAATGGACCACTGTTCTCACGATTGGTGGGTTTCCAAAGATGTAAGCTTAGCGGGCAGCAAGGATCCGAAATACCGAAGGATCTTCTGGTGGGATAAAGCCCAAAGCTTCAGTAGAAGACAACACTATTTGAAACTAGTGATGAGCGGCAGGGGCCATATTCGATATTTTGCGAATATATTGTCAAATATTCGCCCTATGTTCGTGAAATTTGCATATTTCGCTATGTTCGTTCACTTTTTTTCATGTGAAAATCCGCATGGAAAATAGGCATAAAAATTTGCTTACAAATTTGCATGTGAAAAAAAAAACACCAAAAAAACGAATATTCGTCATTACGAATATATAGCACTATATTCTAAATACTCGCGAAATCGCGAAGTGCCGATAGTCACGATAAAAATTAGCATTAAGAATATTCATGGTCAACACTACAGTGGTCCCTCAACATACGATGGTAATCCGTCTCAAACGGACCATCGTTTGTTGAAACCATCGCATGTTGAGGGATCCGTGCAATGTAAAGTATAGGACAGTGGTCTACAACCTGCGGACCTCCAGATGTTGCAAAACGACAACACCCAGCATGCCCGGACAGCCGTTGGCTGTCCGGGCATGCTGGGTGTTGTAGTTTTGCAACATCTGGAGGTCCGCAGGTTGAAGATCACTGGTATAGGAAGTTGTACTCACCTGTCCCCGCCGCTCCGGACCGTCACCGCTCGTCACCGCTGCCCTGGATGTCGCCTTCCATTCCTGTCGCCGCGTCCCCGTGATGTCCCCGACGCTCCGGCAAGGCCTCTGCTTCCCTGGCATCCTCGCGCTCCGTCGCCGCCATCACGTCGCTACGCACGCCGCTCCTATTGGATGACGGGACGGCGCGCGCAGCGACGTGATGACGACGATGCAGAGCGCCGACGACGCAGGGGATCCCGAAGAGGACGCGCCGGAGCCCCGAGGACAGGTAAGTGATCGTCAGCGGACCACACGGGGCACCGTAAACGGCTATCCGGTGGCAGCTGAAGCAGTTAGCGCTGCCGGATAGCCGTTTATGCGATGGCCCCGACATACAAAAGCATCGCATGTTGATGCTGCCTCTGAGAGGCCATCGTATGTTGAAATGATCGTATGTCGGGGCCATCGTAGGTCGGGGGGGTCACTGTATTTGAAACCTAAAAAAGGGTCTAGGTTTATGCTACAACCACAAAGCGTATAAGTCCATGTTCTGTATGGATAGTGGCCATTAGATGGGCCCTTTCCTCTTCTGACGCCTATGGAGACTTCTTGTGTGACCTCTTTGCTAATGAACGTGTTGATGTAGTAAGACAGGAGCCATTTTGTCATTTATATGTTAGCACATGTTCAACCTATAAAAAGAAATATCCCCGGGGCGAAGCCCCACGCAAGAGCGATTTTATTGTTACTTAACGTCTTCTCCGTTCTCCGTAGATCCTTGTAAAGCTGTTCAAGGTCAGTCACTGAGTTAACATTTAAACAGGGATGTTGAGTAACATAAGTGATGTTATTGTTACCTGCCGATGCCTTCAGTGATTGAACTAAAACCGCTAGGTGCGTACGCTGTAAACCCGTAATATTACATTAACTTCTCTTAACTGGCCTGTCACTATAGACTCGGATCCTGCCAAGGTCTGAGAATCATTAGCCAAAACTTCTAAGAAAAAAAAAGGCTTATTAAATGCGGAGTACATTCATTTCCCTAATCTCCCCGCTTATGTAACAACCTATTGATTTACTGTTTAAGTTTGGACAACTTGTTGCATTCCGCATTGAAAAATAATACAAGGAGGAGGAATACTTAACATTCTTTTCACAGGAAATGATAAGAAAAATTTAATAAATAAATGAATATTAAAACAAATACATTAAAAAAAATAATAAATAATAATAAATAGATCTAATATAAACGTTTATATAAAAAAACTAAAGAATTATAATAAGAAACATAAAATATAATAACAACAACAAGTATCATTACTCTTATTATTAATAATAATAATGATAACAGAAACAATAATTATTATTGTTATCACTGTTGTTATTATTCTTATTTTGAAATAATAGAAACAACAATTTCATGAATAGTTTTCATAATAAAACATAGAAATGAAATAGATTAAAGGGGTATTCCAGGCAAAAACTTTTATATTATATATATATATATATATATATATATATATATATATATATATCTCAACTGGCTCCAGAAAGTTAAACAGATTTGTAAATTACTTCTATTAGAAAATCTTAATCCTTTCAGTACTTATGAGCTTCTGAAGTTAAGGTTGTTCTTTTCTGTCTAAGTGCTCTCTGATGAAACGTGCCTTGGGAAACGCCCAGTTTAGAAGAGGTTTGCTATGGGGGATTTGCTTCTAAACTGGGCGTTTCCCGAGACAGGTGTCATCAGAGAGGATTTAGACAGAAAAGAACAACCTTAACTTCAGAAGCTCATAAGTACTGAAAGGATTAAGATTTTTTAATAAAAGTAATTTACAAATCTGTTTAACTTTCTGGAGTCAGTTGATATATAGTAAAAAGCTTTTGCCTGGAATACCCCTTTAAAATATAATAAATTGTAAAAAAAAATAAAAGAAATAAGTAAAACGCTACTATTGATTGAAAAATAATAAACTTTATAAATATTCTAAGATATAAAATTTGTCAAAAAGATGGGAAAAGAGTTCTTAATATTTTTTGACGGTTAGAATTCGTAATATGTAAGAGATCAAATGTTTAATTTCTGCCTAGTATTGCAAGAAAAAAAATTGTAAGGCACCTAAAAAGAGGGGGAGAACAACTGGAGGCATCTACCTCATAGAGAAATGACCTACCTACTAGGAAGATCTACCTAACCAACATCACCTAACCCATGGGGCATTATGGGTGAGGAATGTGCTGAAAAGGTGTGTCCTGCAGATTCTAAGACATGAAAATGTCTTCATGAACATCTGGGACAGAGAAGAAAAAGAAAGAGAACAACTTCCAGAAGACGTCACCTGTGAGTCACTGACATTAGCCACGTCCTTAAAGGGGTTATCCAGGAAAACATTTTTTATATATATCAACTGGCTCCAGAAAGATAAAAAGATTTGTAAATTACTTCTATTAAAAAATCTTAATCCTTTCAGTACTTATGAGCTTCTGAAGTTAAGGTTGTTCTTTTCTGTCTAAGTCCTCTCTGATGACACGTGCCTCGGGAACCGCCCAGTTTAGAAGATGTTTGCTATGGGGATTTGCTTTTAAACTGGGCGGTTCCCAGGACATGTGTCATCAGAGAGCACTTAGACAGAAAAGAACAACCTTAACTTCAGAAGCTCATAAGTACTGAAAGGATTAAGATTTTTTAATAGAAGTAATTTACAAATCTGTTTAACTTTCTGGAGCCAGTTGATATATATAAAAAAAAAAAAAAAGATTTTTCCTGGAATATCCCTTTAAGCGCTAAAGTGGCCTTCTAAGGGGATATCATTCTGTAGTTCCCCTTTGGGTCATTGAGATTGTGCGAATCCATTTATCTTCACTGAATTAACCCTTTTTATGTAATATTTTATGGATATTAATAAATTCGAAAGGTTTTGGAAACAATAATACTTTTTTGCCTCGGCAAATAATTTGTTCAATGGAATTCAAGGAGATTTTTGTAAATTAACACAGCGGCTGAGAATATTGAACATCTGCGCTACCATCAGGCCGTGTCCGGTTACAAGAATAAGAGAGCGAGTGAAACTGGAAATAATAATAATCACTCTCGGAACGACCGGATCAGCAATGAAACAAAAAAAAAAAAAGATACGGTCCTCGTATTGTTTATTCGCATACCATGGTCACTAACATGTGGCTTGTTTAATATGAAAGAACAGGGTTATTACAATAAATAAAAGAGGTTCTAGGTTTTTGCTAAATTGTTGTTTTTTAATTTTTAAAGGGGTACTCTGGTGGAAAACTTATTTTTTTTTTTTTATCAACTGGTGCCAGAAAGTTAAATAGATTTGTAAATTACTTCTATTAAAAAAATCCTTAATCCTTCCAGTACTTATTAGCTGCTGAATACTACAGAGGAAATTCTTTTATTTTTGGAACACAGAGCTCTCTGCAGACATCACGAGCACAGTGCTCTCTGCTGACACCTCTGTCCATTTTAGGAACTGTCCAGAGTAGGAGAAATTCCCCATAGAAAACAAATACTGCTTTGGACAGTTCCTAAAAATGGACAGAGATGTCAACAGAGAGCACTGTGCTCATGATGTCAGCAGAGAGCTCTGTGCTCCAAAAAGAAAATAATTTCCGCTGTAGTATTCAGCAGCTAATTAGTACTGGAAGGATTAAGATTTTTTAATAGAAGTAATTTACAAATCTGTTTAACTTTCTGGCATCAGTTGATTAAAACAAAAAAAAAAAAAGTTTTCCACCGGAGTACCCCTTTAAGGTTTGGGTATACATCAAGACCCCACTAAAGCCAATCCTAGCTTGTGAAGGTTCTACATCTGCCTCTAAACCAATCCTACTTGGAGCTACTGCCTCATCATCTGTTTCCCTTTTCTTCTGCCTGGTCTCTTCTTGGCTCTTTGCTGATGTGAAGAAATTTGCTGAGGATCGGAAATTCCTGGTGGTGGTATTAGGTGGTGGTATACGGAGCGTTAGAACAGTATTATCTTACTAGCAGAGTACCCAGCATTGTCTTCCTACCTAAACCTTGTGGGAGAGGAAAAGCAACTCATCCTCAAATCACGTCTTCAAATCCATCCTCATATCTCATCCTCATATCTCATCCTCATATCTCATCCTCATATCTCATCCTCATATCTCATCCTCATATCCCCTCCTCATATCCCCTCCTCATATCCCACCAGCCTTATGTAGTCACCTCATATCCTGACCTCATATCCCCTCCTCATATCCCACCAGCCTTATGTAGTCACCTCATATCCCGACCTCATATCCTGACCTCACATCCCGACTTCATATCCCGACCTCATATCCCGACCTCATATCTCGACCTCATATCCCGTCCTCATATCCCCTCCTCATATCCCACCAGCCTTATGTAGTCACCTTATATCCAGACCTCATATCCCGACCTCATATTCCGACCTCATATTCCATTCTCATGTCTCGTCCTCATGTCTCGTCCTCATATCCCTTCCTCATATCCCGACCTCATATCCTGTCCTCATACCATGTCCTTATATCCCATGCGCATATCACCACCTCATATCTCGTCTTCATATCCTCTCCTCATATCCCGACCTCATATCCCCTCCTAATATCCCACCAGCCTTATGTAGTCACCTTATATCCCGACCTCATATCCCGACCTCATATCCCACCAGCCTTATGTAGTCACCTCATATCCCGACCTCATATCCTGACCTCATATCCTGACCTCACATCCCGACCTCATATCCTGACCTCACATCCCGACCTCACATCCCGACCTCATATCCCGACCTCATATCCCGACCTCATATCCCGACCTCATATCCCGACCTCATATCCCGACCTCATATCTCGTCCTCATATCCCGACCTCATATCCCCTCCTCATATCCCACCAGCCTTATGTAGTCACCTTATATCCCGACCTCATATCCCGTCCTCATATCCCGACCTCATATTCCATTCTCATGTCTCGTCCTCATGTCTCGTCCTCATATCCCTTCCTCATATCCTGACCTCATATACTGTCCTCATATCATGTCCTTATATCCCAACCTCATATCCCGTCCTCATATCCCGTCCTCATATCCCGACCTCATATCCCGACCTCATATCCCGACCTCATATCCCGACCTCATATCCCGACCTCATATCCCGACCTCATATCCCGACCTCATATCCCGACCTCATATCCCGACCTCATATCCCGTCCTCATATCCCGTCCTCATATCCCGTCCTCATATCCCGTCCTCATATCCCGTCCTCATATCACAACCTCATATCACAACCTCATATCTCGTCCTCATATCCCGACCTCATCTCCTCTCCTCTCTTCCCCATATCCCGTCTTCATATCTCATCCTCACATCCAGACCTCATATCCCATCCGCATATCACAACCTTATATCCTGTCCTCATTTCCTATCCTCACATACTGGACAAACAATTCTCTGCACCTGATGGACAGTCGGCAGGATGTTTAATAGTCCTGGGCAATCTCTGCAGCCTGAGAGTAACTTGATAAATGTATCAGAAGTCCTATAGACTTGTATGAGAAAAAATTAAGTAAAAGTAGGAGAAAAAATAGTTTGAATATTTAAAAAGAAAAATTATTTTGTAATTTATTCATACAATAAATACCATATAAAGCTTAAAAACACATTCGCTGTTTAGTAAAAAAAAAAAAAAAAACTAATAATAATTATATAAAGTTACAGCATTATTATCAAAAAATGACTTTAATCTAAAAATTAAAAAGAAAGTTTCTTCTATGTAGGGTTTGTGGTATTGGTTTTACCTTTAATTTAATTTGAGAATGCGAGCAAGGGGAAGGGGTTAAAATGCAAACCTATGGCTAATACCATCATATAGGGATGCTATAGGATTCTACATTCCTATCTGAGATAAAGATATGTGATTTTTGCTCTTTTTTTTTGTTACTTCTTTATGTGACTCGTGACCCAGAATAAGGGGGCAGCATCTTTAAATAATTCACCATTACGGAGCCTCCCATCAGAACATGGAGCCGAGCCTCATACTCCTGCACAATGGAGGTGGAAAAGGCTATTAAGTTGGCTTCTCGGGGGAAATCTATAGACCTGGAAGGATTTTTGTGTGAATTTTCTTAAGATCTTAAAAGTGGAGTCAGCGATGTTCCTATGTTCTAACCTGTGTAACCGTTTCTTTGGTGTCTTCTTTGTCTCTACCTTTAACTGGATGGGGATTGATCTATGGCAGACGATCCAACCTGTCACCTGTAAGATGCTTTTCATGGACACCTTAGTAGTATGGAAAGCCGTACGCAGGCAATGGGAGCTGTCAGTTAAAATACCGCCAGTGACAGAATACGTAAACCTATTACATCTTATATGTCAAAGAATGGAACTTTAATGGGGACGAATGCAACGACACAGCTAAGATAAAACTGTTGCCGAAATACAGAGTTCTTTAAGGGTCTCCTACACATTGGCCCTCATTTACTTAGAAAATCGGGTTGTAAGTCTATCTTGCTTTCTTACCCGACTGCTTTTTCCCCCTGGTATTCATTATTATGTCGCATCCTGTTTGTCGCACGTGGGTTTTGTAGGTTTTGGTTTCCAACTCCTCTGAGTTGTCGGGAAAAAATCCACAACAATTCAACAAATTTGGGTTGGAAACCTTTATAAATACGTGGGAAGAATCAGAAATGTCGGGTTATGCCCCTTTTTCGGGTTTGGGAGAATCCACATCGGGTCCGTCGGGAAAAAATGTCTCATCCTGTCGCAGACAAAGATGCGCCAAAAAAACCTGACAAAACAAGTTGGGTTTAGAATAGTAAATGAGGGCCATTATTGTGACATAGTGACAGAAATGTAATTAGAGATCACTATATATTCCCAAGGCACCTGTCGTTGGTGGACACTAGGTTTCAGAAAGTGCATATCCCAGAATGTGGGTGAGAAATGAGGAATCCAGGAAATTGGTAAAATCCCTGGCGAGACTTAGCTTTCTAGGGATTTTTGTAAGTCCTGTTATCAGGCGTGGATATTTATGGGCTGAAGGGCAGGATTGGTAGTGGGGCCTTTTATCCCCTGGGCCACTTCAGAATTGTAGGCTTCTCCTACTAAGCACAGGTGCAGAGGCCGATTAGTACCAGACTTACAAAAGAGGTAACTACGTCTGCACTCGGAGGCTGTGAGGAACTTCTACTGAGAGTTCGGGTCCTGAGGTGCCTCAGTAGGAGACATTTACCTTATCTGGCTTTAGACATTTTATCCCCTATCCAAAGGAAAGGGGATGAGATGTCAGATCGTGGGGGGCCTGCCGCTGGAACGTGAGGGGGCGTGACTTGACATCACGAGGGGGTTGTGGCGTTACGTCATGTCTCCAGTCCCGAAAAGTTCCGGTTTCCGATCCTGGTGACGCAGCTCTTCACATAATGCGGGTTCTGCAGGGAGATCGTGGGGGTTCCCAGCGGCGGGACCCCCACGATCAGACATCGCATCCCCTATCCTTTGGATAGGGGATAAAATGTCTAAAGCTGGAATACCCCTTTAAGTGAGTTAGGATTTTTGACAACTGTTGTATTGGGTGGCTGGTAGTAAGCCATAAATCCAGTGTATTTCGTTTGTAAAGGCTTTATTAGTATTAATCACAGAAAAGAGTAGTAGTAGCGGAGCAACTCACCCGGTATGATGGAGGTGATTCGCACCTTTTGGTGCTTCGTCAGGCCCCAGCTGGTCGCTGGGGCCTGACGAAGCACCAAAAGGTGCGATACGGCTGTGGCCCGACGCCTCACTTCCCCCCCGTAACATCTTCAGCCTCCCGCTGCACCCTCGCCTGACCGCGATGTTCCTCGTTTGAATCACCTCCATCATACCGGGTGAGTTGCTCCGCTACTACTACTCTTTTCTGTGATTATTACTTTTACCTGTGTCATTGGCGTAGAGCACCACCCATAGGAGAGAACATACCTGCTATATTAAACCACGTTGTACTAGGATTTTTCATTTAGAGATATATAGGGCTGTGCCGGAGCGGTTTTCTCTTCTGGGTCCACACGCTGTATTAGTATTGTTTCTGAAAAATAAATGCTACTTCTGTGTCCCTGTCTCTGACTGCTATTTAGTCGCTACATGACTGGTCCTACAGAGCTGAATCTCCCACACAATATACAATTGGTTTCTTATTTCCATCGCTTGGAGATAAATAACTCAAGGGCTCTATCTTCATCACTTCTGATAAGCCTTGTTTACAGGTCTAAGTTGTTTGCAATGACCAGCAGGTATGGATCCACTGTGCCACCTAGCCACTTTGGCGTTGTGCCACTCCTGAGAGCTGTTGTCTAAGTAGTCCCATAGTTTTTATTCTTTAAAAGGGGTTCCCCGGTGCTTAGACATCTTATCCCCTATCCAAAAGGATAGGGGATAAGATGCCTGATCGCTGGAGTCCCGCCGCTGGGGACCCCTGGGATCTTGCACGCGGCACCCCGTTTGTAATCAGTCCCCGGAGCATGTCCGCTCCAGGTCCACGACCACAAGGCCGGCGGCGTGTGACGTCACGCTCCGCCCCTCAATGCAAGCCCACGGGAGGGGGCGTGACAGCTATCACGCCCCCTCCCGTAGGCTTGCATTGAAGGGCGGAGCGTGACGTCACACGCCGCCGGCCTTGTGGTCATCCATAATCAGACCCGGAGTGAACACGCTCCGGGGACTGATTACAAATGGGGTGCCGCGTGCAAGATCCCCGGGGTCCCCAGCGGCGGGACTCCCGCGATCAGGCATCTTATCCCCTATCCTTTGTCTAAGCACCGGAGAACCCCTTTAACCGCTCTACATGGACCTGGACTTCACTGCACAGGGCCACCAAGTTGCTACGTCTAGGATTGGTCCTGGTTAGAGATGAGTGAACTTACAGTAAATTCGATTAGTCACGAACTTCTCGGCTCGGCAGTTGATGACTTTTCCTGCGTAAATTAGTTCAGCCTTCAGGTGCTCCGGTGGACTGGAAAAGGTGGATACAGTCCTAGGAAAGAGTCTCCCAGGACTGTATCCACCTTTTCCAGCCCATCGGAGCACCGGAAAGCTGAACTAATTTATGCAGGATAAGACATCAACTGCCGAGCCGACAAGTTCGTGACGAATCGAATTTACTGTAAGTTTGCTCATCTCTAGTCCTGGTAAAGGTTGCAGCTGGTCTTGTGGACCAAGAGACACCAAAGACCTTAGCAGTAGGAATCCGAGTACAGGGTAAGGTCTAGACTGGCAGAATACGTTTGTAGTCCACGGTCAGGCAACACGTCAGGACTAGAAGTCAAACACAAGTAAATAGCAAGATACAGAACCGCAGGCAGAGGCGAGAAACCAGCTGAAGTCATATACAATGATCCCTCAATTTACAATGGCCTCAGGTTACACAATTTCCAACATACAATTGTCTTTTCTGTACCATTGTAGCTTAAAACCATATTCCACATACAATGCAACAAAGTCTGGATCTGTGACTCGTGTGAATCGTTGGAACATCTGACCAATCACAGGGGCTTTTATTGGTAAAATTCCTGAATTTTTGCTGTCTAGTAGCGCCTCCCTACAGTATAGACAGGTACTGCACTGCTCTTTATCTGTGCCGGGACTTGATGCTCCTTAGGACACCTTGTGAGGGCAGCTCCATGTTGTATCTCTGCTGTACTGTGCACAGGACAGGACCCTGAAGAAGAACCTGCCCTCTATATAAAGCTTCTAGTAGCTATTTCTAACCTGTATATGTAGGGATTTGCTTTTGTTTTAGTTATCTTGTAATTTTTCTCTAATTTTCATTTTTTTCTTATTTTGGATGACATTTTGGACACTTTGGAAGCAATTACCAGGTTTCAACTTACAATGGTCATCTTGGAACCTATTAATATTGTAACTTAAAAAGGGGTACTCCGGTGGAAAACAATTTCTTTCATATTAACTGATGCCAGAAAGTTAAACAGATTTGTAAATTACTTCTATTAAAAAATCTTAATCCTTCCAGTACTTATCACCTGTTGTATTCTCCAGAGGAAGTTGAATTCTTCTTTTCTGTCTGACCACAGTGCTCTCTGCTGACACCTCTGTCCACGTCAGGAACTGTCCAGAACAAGAGAGGTTTGCTATGGGGATTTGCTCCTACTCTGGACAGTTCCTGACATGGACAGAGGTGTCAGCAGAGAGCACTGTGGTCAGACTGGAATGAACAACTCAACTTCCTCTAGAGCATACAGCAGCTGATAAGTACTGGAAGGATTAGGATTTTTTTAATAGAAGTAATTTACAAATCTGTTTAACTTTCTAGAAACAGTTGATTTAAAGAAATTTGTTTTCCACTGGAGTACCCCTTTAAAAGGGGTACTCCGGTGGCAAACTTATCATTATTATTATTATTTTTTAATCAACTGGTGCCAGAAAGTTTAACAGATTTGTAAATTACTTCTATTAAAAAATCTTAATCCTTCCAGTACTTATTAGCTGCTGAATACTACAGAGGAAATTATTTTCTTTTTGAAACACAGTGCTCTCTGCTGACATCCCGAGCACAGTGCTCTCTGCTGACATCTCTGTCCATTTTAAGAACTGTCCAGAGCAGCATATGTTTTCTATGGGGATTTTCTCCTAATCTGGACAGTTCTTAAAATGGACAGAGGTGTCAGCAGAGAGCACTGTGGTCATGATTTCAGCAGAGAGCACTGTGTTCCAAAAAGAAAATAATTTCCTCTGTAGTATTCAGCAGTTAATAAGTACTGGAAGGATTAAGATTATTTCTAGAAGTAATTTACAAATCTGTTTATCTTTCTGGCACCAGTTGATTTAAAAAACATAAATAAATAAAAAAGTTTTCCACCGGAGTACCCCTTTAAGGGATAACTGCAGAGTAATGGAATTAAATACAAACAGACACCTTCACAAGACACTAGTAGCTAGAACTTTATTATGAAGATAGATTGGTATTGGATTAGCTGTCTGATTTGGGTTTGCACGTTGGTCCTTAAAAGGCAGGAAGGGAGTGTGCGCTCACCCTATGGGCAGTGCTAGCAGCAGTAGTAGTTACATGGCAGGGGGAGGGAGCATGGACCAGGCAATACCGAACAAATGTAACCTGGCAGTAGGGTCGCCATCTTTCTTGCAAAAAAATACTGGCCATGCTTATTTGCATAATTAATTATATATGCGTGACATCACAGGATACACATACGCGGGGGCAATTTTGTCCTATTTTGACCCCTATAACTTTTTCATTTCTCCCTATACGGGGCCTGTATGGGGGGGATAATTTTTTTGTGTGCCGATCTGCAGTTTTGAACAGGACCATTTTTGTTTTAATGTGACTTTTTGATCACTTTTTTTTTTTTTTAAATTAAGTTACTGACTACAACTCCCAGCATGCCCTGATACAGCCTGTGGTTCAGCAGCTGTCCCAAACAAAAACTACAACTCCCAGCATGTTGGACTATATTGTAGTATATAGTGTAGTTCAATGTTTCCCAACCAGGGGTGGTTCCAGCTGTTGCAAAACTATAACTCCCAGCATGTTTTACTATATAATAGTATATAGTATAGGTCAGTGTTTCCCAACCAGAAGTGCCTCCAGCTGTTGCAAAACTACAACTCCCAACATGTTGGACTATATAATAGTATAGGTCAGTGTTTCCCAACAAGGGGTGCCTCCAGCTGTTGCAAAACTACAACTCCCAGCATGTTGGACTATATAATAGTATATAGTGTAGGTCAGTGTTTCCCAACCAGAAGTGCCTCCAGCTGTTGCAAAACTACAACTCCCAACATGTTGGACTATATAGTAGTATATAGTATAGGTCAGTGTTTCCCAACAAGGGGTGCCTCCAGCTGTTGCAAAACTACAACTCCCAGCATGTTGGACTATATAATAGTATATAGTGTAGGTCAGTGTTTCCCAACCAGAAGTGCCTCCAGCTGTTGCAAAACTACAACTCCCAGCATGTTGGACTATATAATAGTATATAGTGTAGGTCAGTGTTTCCCAACCAGAAGTGCCTCCAGCTGTTTCAAAACTACAACTCCCAACATGTTGGACTATATAATAGTATATAGTGTAGGTCAGTGTTTCCCAACAAGGGATGCCTCCAGCGGTTGCAAAACTACAACTCCCAACATGTTGGACTATATAGTAGTATATAGTACAGGTCAGTGTTTCCCAACCAGGGGTGACCCCAGCTGTTGCAAAACTACAACTCCCAGCATGCCCGGACAGCCGTTGGCTGTCCGGGCATGCTGGGAGTTGTAGTTTTGCAACAGCTGGAGGCACTCTGGTTAGGAAACACTGCTGTAAGAGGCTTTCCGGGCATGCTGGGAGTCTTAATTTTGCAACAGCTGGAGGCACTCTGGTTGGGAAACACTGGTATACTATATGGTGCAACATTCCAGGAGTTGGAGGATTGGTTGGCCAAAATACCGGCTGTGCCAGTAAAATACCGGCCAGGTGGCAACCCTGCCTGGCAGTAATGCTGGTGGGAGCCGACCATCAATACATAGGGGGAGATTCATCAAAACCCATCCAGAGGAAAAGTTGCCCAGTTGCCCATAGCAACCAATCAGATCGCTTCTTTCATTTTTCAGAGGCCTTTTAAAAATGAAAGAAGCGATCTGATTGGTTGCTATGGGCAACTCAGCAACTTTTCCTCACGACAGGTTTTGATAAATCTCCCTTTTACTTCATCAGTTTTTATATTTAATCTGATAGTATCTAAACCCATAGAGATCTGGTATCATATACTGTATTTATACTGTATGGGGGAGATTTCTCAAAACCTGTCCAGAGGAAAAGTTGCCCAGTTGCCCATAGCAACCAATCAGATCACTGCTTTCATTTTTAACAAGACCTCTGCAAAATGAAAGAAGCGATCTGATTGGTTACTATGGGCAACTGGGCAACTTTTCCTCTGGACAGGTTTTGATAAATCTCCCCCTATATGTAGAGTTTACACCCCAGGATGAAAGATTGAAATCCGAAATGATGCTTCTCCCATGTTACTCTATACAACTGTGGGAGCCTGGGGATGTAGGATATATGGGGTGTAGCTGTGCAGTAACTAAAGGGTGCTTGTTTAACCCTTATCACTCGTGACGCCAGGGTGAGGGCTCCTCTGTATATGCTTGTCCTATCGCCACCCGTCCCAAGAACGATAGGGAGGTATACCAAATGATTGTCCACAACCGGAGGTTTTCAGAAAACTGTCGGAATCTTTACTGCAGCTTTTGTGCTACATTAAACAGGAAACAGTCCATATAACAAAGTCTATTTGGAGTTTGACAATTGGTTGGGACCTCGTGAGTTTAGAGCTTAGAAAAGGAATAAATGCTGTTCAGCTGGATGTAAGGGATTGAGTTTAGGTCCAGCCGTCACACTAGCTTTAGCGGGGATTGATATCGTAACTCACGATTAGATTCAGGCTGAGGCTGGCAGGCTTCAGGCCTAGGCTTGGCTTGTCTTTGTAAGTTGCACGGATCACTTCTCTCTCACTCGACTAGTCCGGAACCCAAGAGAGCGAGGATTGGTTGCAGCTCCCTTATATGGGCAGGGGCTGGCCTTAAAGGGGTACTCCGGTGAAAACCTTTTTTCTTTTAAATCAACTGGTGCCAGAAAGTTAAACATATTTGCAAATTACTTCTATTAAAAAATCTTAATCCTTCCAGTACTTATTAGCTGCTGAATGCTACAGAGGAAATTCCTTCCTTTTTGGAACACTGATGACATCACGAGCACAGTGCTCTCTGCTGACATCTCTGTCCATTTTAGCAACCGTGCATAGCAGATGTATGCTAAGGGCAGCATGGTGGCTCAGTGGTTAGAACTGCTGCCTTGCAGTGCTGGGGCCTTGGGTTCAAATCCCACTAAGGACAACAATAAATAAAGAGTTGTTATTATTTTTATGACGTCAGCAAAGAGCACTGTGCTCGTGATGTCATCAGAGAGAATTCCAAAAAGAAAAGAATTTCCTCTGTGGTATTCAGCAGCTAATAAGTACAGGAAGGATTAAGATTTTTTAAATAGAAGTAATTTACAAATCTGTTTAACTTTCTGGCACCAGTTGATTTAAAAGGAAAAAGGTTTTCACCGGAGTACCCCTTTAAGCTCACTGGTCCATATCATCTGTCATTCACTTTACAAAGGATTATGGTCTAACCATGTGACCACGCACGAGACCTCCAAAGGTCCTTAAACACACCTTACTAGAATTAACATGAGTCATGTGACCTAAGGTCCTGCGACACTAACTAATTAAACATACAATTACTTATACATATAAACATCACAGAATTGCATAAGAAAGAGGCGACTAGGGGTTATCCTACTAAGAGGATGCTACTGGAACGAAGTAACTCTGACTTTGGGGACCACCACACAAGGTACGGAATGCAATACGGTACTGGGACACCACACAACGTGATGCAGGGTTAGGCACAGTAAATGGTTATTGGGGAGGAGGAATCATTCTTTCCATTTTGGATAATATGAACTAAAGTTTGAAAGGGTCTATGGCTGTGTCTTTCCTTTTTTTAACAAAAATAAAATAATAAATAAAGACTATCTTGGCCTATTTTGAAAAGTCCAGGATGGGATAGTAAAACCCTAGACCACAAGGGGGGGGGGGGGGGGGGGGGTGAGATAGGGACAAAACCAAAAATGTCTATGTCTATGTTCTATTTGACGTACATGTTTGTACAATTTTCTTTACTTTTCATGTTAAAGGGGTACTCCACTGGAAAACATTTTCTTTTAAATCAGCTGGTGCCAGGAAGTTAAACAGATTTGTAAATTACTTCTATTCAAAAACCTTAATCCTTCCAGTACTTATCTGCTGCTGTTATCATCCACATGAAGTTTTCTTCTTTTTGAATTTCCTTTCTGCCTGACCACAGTGCTCTCTGCTGACACCTCTGTCCATTTTAGGAGCTGTCCAGAACAAGGGCAAATCCCCATAGAAAACCTCTCCTTCTGGTGAGTTCCTAAATGGACAGAGGTGTCAGCAGAGAGCACTGTGGTCAGACAAAGGAAATTCAAAAAGAAAAGCACTTCCTGTTGATCATAACAGCAGTTAATAAGTACTGGAAGGATTAAGATGTTTTAATAGAAGTCATTTACAAATCTGTTTAACTTTCTCGCACCAGTTGATTTAAAAGAAAATGTTTTCCAACAGAGTACCCCTTTAATTACTTTTGTTTTTTTATGATACCTAAAATGTGAATAAAAAAAAATAAAAAATAAAAAGATAGTTAAAGGTAGATAGTTAAAATCTTAATCCTTCCAGTACTTATCAGCTGCTGTATGCTCCAGAGGAAGTGGAGTAGTTCTTTTCAGTCTGACCACAGTCCATGTTAGGAATTGTCCAGAGCAGGAGAGGTTTGCTATGGGGATTTGCTTCTGCTCTGGACAGTTCCTGACTCAGACAGAGGTGTCAGCAGAGAGCACTGTGGTCAGACAGAAAAGAACTACTCCACTTCCTCTGGAGCATACAGCAGCTGATAAGTACTGGAAGGATTAAGATTTTTAATTAGAAGTAATTTACAAATCTGTTTAACTTTCTGGAACCAGTTGATTTGAGACAATAGGTTTCCGTCGGAGAATCCCTTTAACGGCACTCTATTATGCAATTTATTGAGCAAACCGGTGTGGACCGGTACAGGCGTATCTCTTGTAAGAGTAAACCAGACCATTTTGGATGTGAGTAGTCCAGGAGAATGAGGTTGAACCACTCCTCACTAGCACCTTGTTCCAGAACGGAAGCTTGAGAAGATATCGTTCTGTCATCAAATCTGACATGATGGAAAGTGTGGGAGGGCGGAGGCCTTGGGCTCTGTACATACCTGTGTCATCAAATGTAAAGGTTTAAATTTATCATTGTTGTTACGACAGATACCTGATTCTTACCCTGTCGGTTCATGATAAGGTCCTTCGGGGACTGGGTCCTTTTGACGAAACGGCGAATTGATCCTCTGACACCAATGTGAACAAAGTCTAATAAAAAGGCAAATGGAGCCCACTTTAATGTAGGGAAGGGTGCTGGCTCACACCAATGTTTTGTTTCAGTGTCACATTTGCCCGTCATTATACCAGAAGACCAATGCCAAAATTCTAACATAATAATGGGATAAAGAAATCCAGCAGACGACGATCCCATTTCAAGGTACAGTAGATTTACCACCAGTGTAATGTCCCAGTACAGGACATGATCCTGCACTACACTTAGGCCCTGTAAGGTTGAGTCCCTCAGTGACCTGGGGGCTCTTCTGTAGGGACTCCCCTGCTGTTAGTACAATTTTATTTATTGTAATAGGTATATAGTCAGTATGCTAATGTATAGACAGTATAAAGGACCTTTGGAGGACTAATGTAATTGTCTAAAGGACCTTTGAGATGTCACATGTTATGTTATCACATGTTACCCAGAGGGCACCAGCTTAACACATGACCCGCAGCTTGACCAATGGGCTTTGGCTCAGCCCCCCTCTGTATAAGGGGGCAACCATTACAATTCTCGCTCTTTTCTCTTTGCTTTCTACTGGGGTACAGTCAGGACCAGATGTCTCAGTGCTAGTGTCCAGCTACCTGGAAGGCCTCCTCAAATCTACCATCCCTTCCTGTAAGGCTGGGTTCACACTGTGGAATTTCTGGGCAGAATTTCTGCCGGAGATCAAGCCAGCGGCGCTAGGACCATGCAGACTGCATTGCCGTCCCCATAGAGGTCAATGCATTTCTGAGCAGATCTCCCTAAAGATCTACCCAGAAATGCATTGCCGTCTATGGGGACGGCAATGCAGTCCGTGCGGTCCTAGTGCCGTTGGCTAAATCTCCGGCAGAAATTCTGCCCAGAGATTCCGTAGTGTGAACCTAGCTTAAGTCAAGTCTACGTCTAATGTCACTATCTACAGTCCAGTCAAGCCTAAAGTCAATGAGTCCATTACAAGTATAATTGGTCCCAGCAAGCTGCGAGGTCCTTCTGTGTTCCGGGCCACCTCTCTGGGATTCTGGCCATGCTGTAGAGACTATAACACCTATCTGACCTCAGTAAAGCCTCCGTTAAACCATAACCTGGTTGTGGACTCTCATTTCACTACCTAGCCATTGGGATAGTGGAGATATCATTTGGGTGGTTCCTGATACAACACTCTGGCGTCACGAACATTAGGGGTTAATACCATCTGCCCCATCCACCTACACCGCTACACCCCATGGTCCCGCCATTCATTGCGGCTGACCACACTAGGGTCTATGTGTATTTGTTCTGTATAGGTGGAAGGTAGACCCTCCGAATGTTGTCCTATGGTGGGCCCAAAGAAGTTCCTGCATCTGTGTAGTCTCCAGAAAGCCGCATGTTATCCAGTACTGGCTCTTTCTGTTGTTTACAAATGGATGCCAATGAAATAGTCCATAGACATGGCACTCGGGGTGTATTTACACGGCGGAATTTGCGCTTGTGGAATTGCGCCTGAAATGAAAGCCCATAGACTTCTATGGGATTCCGCACTCCCATTCACATTTCTGAAATTCCGCTTGCGGAATTTCAGAAGTGTGAACGGGAGTGCGGAATCCCATAGGAGTCTATGGGCTTTCATTTGAGGCGGAAATCCACACTCACACCCATATGTAAGGTGCTGGCTGCAATAACAGACACTGCCAATTGACCTTTCTTATGTGATTTCACCCAAACTTAAAAAAAAAAAAAAATGTATTCCCTAAAAAACTCTTAAAGGGGCACTCCACTGGAATTATTTTTTTTTTTTTTAGAAAACCTATCCTACTCTGGACAGTTCCTAAAATGGACAGAGGTGTCAGCAGAGAGCACTGTGGTCAGACAGAAAGGAAATTCAAAGAGAAAAGAACTTTCTGTGGAACATACAGCAGCTGATAAGTACTGGAAGGATTCCGTTTTTTTAATAGACGTTATTTACAAATCTGTTTAACTTTCTGGAACCAGTTGATTTATAATAAATACTTTTCCACCGGAGTACCCCTTTATTGACATGTTCAGTATTCTGCGCAGATTTGATGCGCAGGATTTTATGCTGCAGATTCTAATGCAAACTAAATGACTGACTACAGCTTCAAATCCTGCGCATCAAATCTGCGCAGAATACTGTACGTGTGAATAGACCCTTAATGCATCAGACACTAGTTTGGTCACCAAGATTAAATAGCTTTATACAGGGTTCTCCTAAACTTTATTTTTAGAATTTATAGACCAGAAATTCTAGAAATGATTGACTGTACATACCTTCTACCGATCCTCAGATACACTCATTCACGTCTAAAGTGAGGGGGTACATACTGTAGAGGTAGAAATGGAGGGGCCCAGGTTGTCTGCATCGCTTGGGGATGAGAACCAGTGCAGGGATCCCATCTTCAGCATTACAAACCAAGGGGGCAGGAATTTATCCTAAGTTCAAAGAATGGAGATGGGGCAAATAAGCATCATGTCCCAAGAAGACAGAGGTGTGGTAGCAGAAGAGGGACCTATTTTAACCTTCAAAGTGTTAGTCCTCCTTCGCTCGGGCAGCAGGATACATATAAATTTCCCGGGTAATCTAGACTCCTAGACTCACAAAATCAGGCTGTGAGTCGGACTTAAAGGGGTACTCCAGCGCTAAGACATCTTCGCCCCTATCCAAAGGATAGGGGATAAGATGCCTGATCGCGGGGGTCCCGCCGCTGGGAACCCCCGTGATCTTCCACGCCGCACCCCGTTAGAATCAGTCCCAGGAGCGTGTTCGCTCCGGGTCTGATTACTGGCGATCACGGGGACAGAGCATTGTGATGTCACGCCCCCTCCCATAGGCTTGCATTGAGGGGGCGGAGCGTGATGTCACAATGCTCCGTCCTCGTGATCACCAGTAATCAGACCCGGAGCGAACGTGCTCCGGGGACTGATTCTAACGGGGTGCCGCGTGCACGATCACTGGGGTCCCCAGTACGGGACCTAACACTAACCTACCTGTGCATGATATGCAAAACCAGGGGCCAGTGGGCAATTACAGCAGTATTAAAGGGGTACTCCGGCGCTAAGACATCTTATCCCCTATCCAAAGGATAGGGGATAATATGCCTGATCGCGGGGGTCCCGCCGCTGGGGACCCCAGTGATCGTGCATGCGGCACCCCGTTAGAATCAGTCCCCGGAGCACGTTCGCTCCGGGTCTGATTACTGGCGATCACGAGGACGGAGCATTGTGACATCACGCTCCGCCCCCTCAATGCAAGCCTATGGGAGGGGGCGTGACATCACAATGCTCTGTCCCCGTGATCGCCAGTAATCAGACCCGGAGCGAACACGCTCCTGGGACTGATTCTAACGGGGTGCGGCGTGGAAGATCACGGGGGTTCCCAGCGGCGGGACCCCCGCGATCAGGCATATTATCCCCTATCCTTTGGATAGGGGATAAGATGTCTTAGCGCCAGAGTACCCCTTTAATACTGCTGTAATTGCCCACTGGCCCCTGGTTTTGCATATCATGCACAGGTAGGTTAGTGTTAGGTCCCGTACCACTTGAGAAACCTTGGTGTTGGTGTGCGGGCTCAGGTATGTCCTTCATCTAAGGATATACTGGCGAATGTCTCAATTTTAATTACAGTGTTGAGGGATTAGCCAATGTCATGGTTACATCCACCACAGTAGTGCACCTAAATTCCATATAAACTCAATCAGACAGATTCCCGCGAGTCCGATGCCATAGGTGCCATAGACTCCCATAGATTCATTCTAGGGACTACAAGATATTTTAAATGTATTTTGCCGCCCCAGTGAAGGAGGACTAATGTTTTTGTGGTGCGGGGTGTGATGCAGGGCAGATGGAATTACCCTAGGGGCAGATGGCATTAACCCCTTGCATTCATTTCGCCAGGGCGTGGTTTATCCTCAACACCACCTGAAGGTATACCGCTGGATCCTGGGCTAGGCACGAGGGCAATAATGACTCCGACGCCAAGTTACGGACAATGGTAGATTTACTGAGGTTAGACAGATGGTAAAGTCTATACAGTTCAGCCAGGGCCCAAGGTGACCAGTGACTCAGAGACCTTAAGGGCTTGCTGGGACTTGTAGTAGGACAGGACAAGTTAATGCAGACCGCGTTGACTTGACAAATGATGACTGTGACTGACTTGACTGATAACAATACTGAGACTGTGGTTACTTGTAGTTGCTTTTGTCTGCAGACTGGACTCTTCCTATGACTCTGGACTCTCTCTAGGACTTGACTGGACCTCAGCAAAGACTTGTAGAAGCTCCACCCAGGGCTTATATAGTGGAGACTAGCAGGGAGCCCATAGGTCACCCCTGGGATCACCTGGTCACTGGTACCTCCTGGGTAACAATCACATGACAAGTCACATGGTAAACAGCCTTAAAGTGACAACACTTTCTGAACACATTACATGGTATAATACATTCGAAACATATTTACATGGGGGGGACAAATGCACCTCCCTCTACTGGGCGACCACATTGTAATATGGGCCCCTGACTTCTATGCCTAAAGCTACAGCCTGAATATTGCAGCTTTCCCATTTCCAGGAGGCATCGCATTGTGATAGTCCAAACAACAACAACTACATAGTGAGAGCTAAAACTGACAACAGGAGGGAGATAAACCGCTGTCTGTTTCCAAGGGCAACCAGAGGAATTGTCAAATCAACTTTGCATAGCAACATAAAATAACTAAAAGGGGGTTGTCCAGTGAAAGAAACAACCTGTGTAAGTATTAAAGCAACTTACTAATATAATGTTACTTGGCATGATGTAGAAATCTTCCTTTGGCTGTCTCTCCCTTGTAAGCGGTCACGTCACAGGCTTTCAAAGCAGTCTGCTCCATCCCTCCTCCCCTTCCTCTCCTGTCAGCATGGAACAAGACTATTATTACTTTTCATTAGATTTATGACTTATTAGATATGGCAGCAGGGAGCCCCTTCTGATGGCGACTACTGTGACTAAGAACCACTCCATGCTGCCTTATCTAAGGAGTCATAATTCTAATGAGCAGTAATATCAACTCCCCCCCCCCCCCCTCCCTCACATCACTGGTCTTGTTTAGTTCCAACAGTAGGAAAGGAGGGACGAAGCAGACAGCTTTAAAAGGATGTGATGTGACGTCACAGCTTACAAGATAGAGCAGGCAGACTGACTGATCTCTGCACTATGGCTAATAACTTTATATTAGTGAGTTGCTTTATTGTATTAATTGAAAAGATACACAGGTTGTTTCTTTGGCCGGACAACCCCTTGTACCCTAAAGGGGTACTCCCGTGGAAAACTTTTAATTTTTAAATCAACTGGTGCCAGAAAGTTAAACAGATTTGTAAATGATAATGGATTTACTATATTAGTATATAACAAGCGCTACAAAACAGGAAAAATATGGATATTGTAGCTGCATTACTGAAGTATGGGCTCCCGTTACTCATACAATATTGTATCCGAGATTTGTAAATTACTTCTATTTAAAAATGTTAATCCTTCCAGTACTTTTTAGGGGCTGTATACTACAGAGAAAATGCTTATCTTTTTACATTTCTCTTATGTCACGATCACAGTGCTCTCTGCTGACCTCTGCTGTCCATTTTAGGGACTGTCCAGAGCAGCATATGTTTGTCATGAGGATTTTCTCCTGCTCTGGACAGTTCTTAAAATGGACAGCAGAGGTCAGCAGAGAGCACTGTAGTCATGACATCCGAGAAATCTAAAAAGAAAAGCATTTTCTCAGTAGCATACAGCTCCTAAAAATTACTGGAAGGATTAAGATTTTTTAATAGAAGTAATTTACAAATTTGTTTAAACTTTCCGGAACCAGTTGATTTAAATAAAAAAAAAAAAGTTTTCCACGGGAGTACTCCTTTAATATCCGTACCAAAATGTTAAAGCGAAGCATTTGTGAAGTCACTCAACACTTTTCTATAGATTTAAAGTGTAGAAAATTGTTGGGTATGGAATATCAGGTCACTTCTGGTACGTGCAGCGTTGACTATAATGTAACATCATCCCTCCTCGAATCTCTTATCTAAGAGTTCTGTAACCTCATAACTACAGCGAGGAGCCGGCTCCTTATCATATCTATTCTCAATCTACGATAGGACCAACTACACATCTATATAAACAGTATGATAAAACATTTTCCATAGGTTTTACACGGTGTCCATAGGCTCTTATCTAGAGGTTCAATGTCAGGGATCAGTATATGATGGGGACATTATGGTGGGGGCCCCCGGCTGTGTTACTACCCATACAGAACATTCTGTCGGATGTATCTGCTGTTCCGTTCTGCAGAGTTCAGATGTTCAGTTTGCTGAAGAGAACAGGCGGGTTAAATGTCCTACAAATATTGCGAGAGAGAGAAAAAACTAGAACTCTCTATCCCGTTGGAGCAGGTGGATACACGGAGCTGAGATACATCTGTAGATGTTATGGTTAGAATAAAGGCCACATGAACAAGACTATAGAGCCTAAAACTACTTGGCAAAAAAAAAAATAAAAAAAATGTAAAAAAAACATGCATGGAAGGAAATGTTACCTATCCATGCATATACACAGCAGTATTAACCCCTTAAGGACCAGGCCATTTTACACCTTAGGACCGGAGCGTTTTTTGCACATCTGACCACTGTCACTTTAAACATTAATAACTCTGGGATGCTTTTACCTATCATTTTGATTCAGAGATTGTTTTTTCCTGACATATTCTACTTTATGTTATTGGTAACATTTTGTCGATACTTGCATAGTTTCTTAGTAAAAAATTCCAAAATTTGATGAAAAAATTGAAAATTTTGCATTTTTTTTTTACTTTGAAGCTCTCTGTTTGTAAGGAAAATGGATATTCCAAATTAAAAATTTACATAAAGAATATGTCTACTTTATGTTTGCATCATAAAATTGACGAGTTTTTACTTTTGGAAGACACCAGAGGGCTTCAAAGTTCAGCAGCAATTTTCCAATTTTTCACAAAATTTTCAAACTCACTATTTTTCAGGGACCAGTTCAGGTTTGAAGTGGATTTGAAGGGTCTTCATATTAGAAATACCCCACAAATGACCCCATTATAAAAACTGCACCCCCCAAAGTATTCAAAATGACATTCAGTCAGCATTTTAACCCTTTAGGTGTTTCACAGGAATAGCAGCAAAGTGAAGGAGAAAATTCACAATCTTCATTTTTTACACTCGCATGTTCTTGTAGACCCAATTTTTGAATTTTTACAAGGAGTAAACGGAGAAAATGTATACTTATATTTGTAGCCCAATTTCTCTCGAGTAAGCAGATACCTCATATGTCTATGTAAAGTGTTCGGCGGGCGCAGTAGAGGGCTCAGAAGTGAAGGAGCGACAAGGGGATTTTGGAGAGTACGTTTTTCTGAAATGGTTTTTGGGGGGCATGTTGCATTTAGGAAGCCCTTATGGTGCCATAACAGCAAAAAAAAAAAAAAAAACACATGGCATACCATTTTGGAAACTAGACCCCTTGGGGAACGTAACAAGGGGTAAAGTGAGCCTTAATACCCCACAGGTGTTTCACGACTTTTGCATATGTAAAAAAAAAATACATATTTTTTCACTAAAATGTGTGTTTCCCCTCAAATTTCACATTTTTGCAAGGGTTAATAGCAGAAAAGACCCCCCAAAATTTGTAACCCCATCTCTTCTGAGTATGAAGGTACCCCACAAGTGGACCTGAAATGCACTACGGGCAAACTACAATGCTCAGAAGAGAAGGAGTCATATTTGGCTTTTGGAGAGCAAATTTTGCTCGGGGCATGTTGCATTTAGAAAGCCCCTACGGTGCCAGGACAGCAAAATAACCCCCACATGGCATACCATTTTGGAAACTAGACCCCTTGAGTAAGGTAACAATGTGTACAGTGAGCATTTACCCCCCACTGGTGTCTGTCAGATCTTTGGAACAGTGGGCTGTACAAAATTTTTAATTTGCGCAGCCCACTGTTCCAAAGATCTGTCAGACACCAGTGGGGTGTAAATTCTCACTGCACCCGTCATTACATTCCATGTGGGGTGTAGTTTCCAAAATGGGGTCACATGTGTTTTTTTTTTTTATTTTTACGTTTGTCAAAACCGCTGTAACAATCAGCCACCCCTGTGCAAATCACATCAAATGTACATGGTGCATTCTCCCTTCTGGGCCTTGTTGTGCGCCCCCAGAGCACTTTGCGCCCACATATGGGGTATCTCCATAGTTGGGAGAAATTGCATTATAAATTTTGGGGGGCTTTTTTGCCATTTACCTCTTGCAAAATGAACAGTATAAGGCAACACCAGTGTGTTAGTGTAAAAAAATTTATTTTTTTACACTAACATGCTGTTGTAGACCCCAACTTCACATTTTCGTAAGGGGTTAAAGGAGAAAAAGCCCCCCAAAATTTGTAACACAATTTCTCCCGAGTCCGGCGATACCCCATATGTGACCCTAAACTGTTGCCTTGAAATACGACAGGGCTCCAAAGTGAGAGCGCCATGTGCATTTGAGGCCTGAATTAGGGATTTGCATAGGGGTGGACATGGGGGTATTCTACGCCAGTGATTCCCAAACAGGGTGCCTCCAGCTGTTGCACAACTCCCAGCATGCTTGGACAGTCAACGGCTGGAGGCTCCATTTTGAAAACAGTGGCATACCAGACGTTTTTCATTTTTATTGGGGAGGGGGGCTGTGTAGGGGTATGTGTATATGTAGTGTTTTTTACTTTTTATTTTATTTTGTGTTAGTGTAGTGTTTTTAGGGTACAGTCGCATGGGCAGGGGGATTACAGCAAGTTTCCCGCTGCGAGTTTGAGCTGCCGCGCAAAATTTGCTGCAAACTTGCAGCCTGATACTCACTGTAAGCCCCCTGCCCATGTGAGTGTACCCTGTACATTCACAGGGGGAGGGGGGGGGGACCTCCAGCTGTTGCAAAACTACAACTCCCAGCATGCACAGTCTATCAGTGCATGCTGGTAGTTATAGTTTTGCAACAGCTGGAGGCACACGGGTTGGGAAATACTGAGTTAGGAAACAGACAATGTTTCCCAACCAGTTTGCCTCCAGTTGTTGGAAAACCACTACTCCCAAACATTCTCAGGCATGCTGGGAGTAGTAGTTCGGCAACATCTTTAGAGCCAGATGTTGCCGAACTACAACTCCCAGCATGCTTGGAGTTGTAGTTTTGCAACATCTGGAGGACTACAGTTTGCAGACCACTAATACAGTGGTTCCCAATCTGTGCCCTTCCAGATGTTGCAAAACTACAACTCCCAGTATGCCAAAACTGTCCAGGCATGCTGGGAGTTGTAGTTCTGCAACATCTGAAGGGCCAGATGTTACAGAACTACAACTCCCAGCATGCCTGGACAGTAAGGGCATGCTGAGGATGTGTAGTTTTGCAACATCTGGAAGGGCACAGTCTCCAAACTGTGGACCTCCAGATGTTGCAAAACTGCAACTCCCAGCATGCCCAGACGCCAAGGGCTGGCTGGGCATGCTGGGAGTTGTAGTATACAGGGTCCCATTACAGCAATGCATGTCGCTTTACGGCGACGTGCATTGCTGTAAAGGGCCTGACCGCGGCTGAAGATCTACTCACCTGTCGCCGCAGTCTTCATCGCTGGGATCCGGGTCTTCAGGGACGAGGTAAGTACCGGGGCCGGTCCCCAGCACTCCCCTGTCCCCCGCCGCATCCTCCGGTCTTCCTCCCGTCCTCTCCGGACTTTCAGGGGCCGGGCAGGACGGGAGGAAGTAACCGCCCCCCCCCCCTGCGATTGGTCGGTTAACTAACCGACAGATCGCAGGGTATAGGAGGAGGTGGCCGGCTTGCCACCTCGCTCCTATTCTTTAGCATGGTCCTGGCTGTCTGTGACAGCCGGGATCATGCGAAATTACCGGGCGGTCGGGTCCCAGAGACCTGATCAGCCCAATATCGCCGCAGATCGCAAGTGCGATTTCCCTTGCGATTTGCGGCGATCGCCGACATGGGGGGCCTACATGGCCCCCCTCTGTGTTTGCCCTGGATGCCTGCTGAAGCATTTCAGCAGGCATCCAGTTCCGATCTCTGCCCGGCGAGCGGCAGAGACCGGAAATACAACAGGACGTTCTCTAACGTCCTTGGGCATTAAAGCCCAGGTAGCGGGGACTTTAGAGAACATCCTATGTCCTTAAGAGGTTAAAGGGGAACTCTGGTGGAAAACTTTTTTTCATTTTTTTAATCAACTGGTGCCAGAAAGTTAAACAGATTTGTAAATTACTTCTATTAAAAAAATCTTAATCCTTCCAGTACTTATTAGCTGCTGAATACTACAGAGGAAATTATTTTCTTTTTGGAACACAGTGCTCTCTGCTGACATCTCTGTCCATTTTAGGAACTGTCCAGAGCAGCCTATGTTTGCTATGGGGATTTTCTCCTACTCTGGACAGTTCTTAAAATGGACAGAGGTGTCAGCAGAGAGCATTGTGCTCGTGATGTCAGCAGAGAGCTCTGTGTTCCAAAAAAAAAAAAAAGAATTTCCTATGTAGTATACAGCAGCTGTTAATTACTGGAAGGATTAAGATTTTTTTTAATAGAAGTAATTTACAAATCTGTTTAACTTTCTGGCACCAGTTGATTTAAAAAAAAAAATAAATAAAATAAAAAAAGTTTCCACCGGAGTAGCCCTTTAATGGGTTTGTCCAGGGTGTGAAAATCATGGCCTGCTTCTTCCCAAAAACAGTGGCACATCTGTCCACCAATTGTGAGTGTTATTGGAGATTAGCTGAGCACCTAAACATTGTGGGAGAGGACGAGATGTTAAAGGGGTATTCCAGCGTTCTGAACATTTTGTTCAGAACACTCAGAGCCTGAGGCTGTGATAGTGATGTTACAGCCACGCCCATTGTGACATCATGCCACGCCCCCTCAATGCAAGTCTATGGGAGGGGGCGTGGCTGCCGCCACGCCCCCTCCCATAGACTTGCATTGAGTGGGCGTGACGTAACGCCACAAGGGGTAGTGGCCATGACGTCACGACGCCCGCGCCCAGCGTTCGGAACAAAATGTTCCGAACGCTGCGGTAGTGGAATCCCCCTTTAAGGAGAGTGTTATAAAGATGTGTGAAGACTTATAGGCCATTGATGTTTCTCCAGAAATTTTGGGAAAAACAGATGTACAAGACCGCTTAGGGTGGGTTCACACCACGATTTTCCATACAGTTTTTGGATACGTTTTATTTTTTATTTTTTTATTTTTAAACGTATGCAACCGTGGCCATAGACTTTCCATTCAAAGCTGTATGCACCATATTGTATACGGTTGTCTCTGCTACTTTTCTTTTCTGGACAGAAAGCCGTGGCCTACCACGGTTTGTGGTCCGGGTGAAAAACCATATTGACCAGTATACGTTTTAGTTTTTTTAACTTGGGAGTCAATGGGAACCGTACAGACCTGTATTTGCGTACGGTTCCATCCAGTTTGCACTAGGGATCGACCGATTATCGGTATGGCCGATATTATCGGCCGATAATCACGATTTTGGGCATTATCGTTATCGGCAATTACCTTGCCGATGAGCCGATAATGAACCGCCCCCGCACCGCCCCTACAGCACCGCGACCGCACCCCCCCCCGACCCGCTGCACTGCACCGCGTCGCACCCCCCACCGCACCACCCCGGCCCCAGTGCCTCCCCCATACCCGGTTTTATAATTACCTGTTCTCGGGGCCCACGCTTCTTCTTGCTCCTGCTGCGTCCTGCGTTACGCTGTGCGCAGTGACGTGCGTGACGTCACCGTCAGTGCGCACAGTGACAATTCAGGAGGACGCCACCGGAGCCAGATGTAGAGTGGACCCCGGGAAAAGGTAATTATTAAACCGGGGATGGGGGAGGCAATGGGGCCGGAGCGGTGCGGCGGGTCGGGGGGGGGGGTTGGTCGCGGTGGGGCGGGTCGCGGGGGGGATAAACAGCCGATAACTTATACCGGAATATCGGTATAAGTTATCGGCTATCGGCCCTAACCTCCACCGATTATCGGTATCGGCCCTAAAAAAAAACTATGTCGGTCGATCCCTAGTTTGCACCATACTGTTTTTGACTTGGCACAGTTTTTTTTCTTGGAATTTCAATCAAACAAGTGAAACTTTATTCATAATGGAGTGAAATGTTCAAAACGTATACGTTTTATTCCTTAAAAAACGGATGCAACCGGACATCATTTTTCAAACCGTATACAGATAAAACTTTGTACACACGTTTTGATACAGTTTAGTCCGGTTTTGAGGAATCCGTTTTTTTTTTTTTTTTTTATCAAAAACCTGATAAAAAAACTGTATTGCAAAAACGTGGTGTGAACCTACCCTTACTCGACAGCATTTCAGGAGGCTTTCTCCATTCATGTCTGTGACGTCACGAGGGGTGTGGCCGTGACATCACGATCACTGCCGCAAGAAACCGGCATTTTTGTCAGAACGCCAGGTGCTGCAAGAGATCGTAGGGGGCCCCAGCAACCATTCATCCTTTGGATAGGGGATAAAGATGTCAAGCAGCGGAGTACCCCTTTAACTCCAGCTCGATGTATTGTACAGTTGGTTGAAATTGCAGAGACCTCTCATTGTCACAAAGATTCCTACGCTGAACCCTGTATTGTGTACCATGCATGATCCAACACCGTCTATATATATCCAACCAGACCTTCGGTTACAAACAAAAATAAATATCTAGATTTTCAGGTTTTGTAAATGCAAATCTCATCGGTGCAAATTTACATAGAACTTTGTTGTGCACAGAAAACCATTTATTCACAACAACCGCCGACATTCACAACAACCCATCCGACCGGTTTCTCTTGTTCCCATTTCTACATTATGAGGTTTTGCAATGGTAATTGACGCATATTAATACATTTATTAGTTTATATGAGCCGGCACAAGATTCATGCATCGCTTTGACGTACACTGTCTGTCCCAGGACTTTGGATTTTGTATATAAACTTTATTGCTCCTAATACACTGATAACGAAAAAAAAAAAAAATAGCAAAAACAAATATTGATAGGTTATTGACTTCCAATGATATTTGCTCTAGTGTGCTAGTAAGCAAGGAGGCAGCAACTTGTTCCAAGTGCCATGTCGAGGGGAAGACACTTTATTAATGCAGGCTCTGAGGGGGTGGGGCATGATAAAGTTACAGCCCCTGCAGAACTTGCACTAGGCATAACATTTCATATATTATGCCTAGCACTGGGCATGAGGGGCACATCTGCTTTATCATGCACCCCCTCAGAGCCTGTACCTCGCAGTGTACACTCTGTGCAGCTTCAGTGGGAACTACAACTCCCAGCAAGGAATCCTGCACCTGACTAGTCACTTAACTAAAAAAAAAAAAAAGAAACTTAAAAGGGGTACTCCGCTACTCAGCGGTCGGAACAAAATGTTCCAAACATTTAGGACACTCTAAGGGTGCGTTCACACGGAGTAAATCAAGAGTAATTCACGCTGAAAAATTTACGGGCGGAAAAAATAATTTTATTTTTGCGCAAAATTCGAGGGAAATTCGCACGCAATTCGCGCGCAATTTGCACGGAATTGTATGCGGAAATGGGGGAGAAAGAGGTGAAGGGTTTTTCAGCCATTTCCACGCAAATTCTGCGCAAAAACGATGTCGGGTGGAATTTTTTTTTTACCATTGACTTCAATTGATTTCTGCTAGCGGATTCCGCTTGAAGAATGAACATGCTCATTCTTCAAGCAGAACGGAATTCAGCGTCGGAATTCTGCTAGCAGAATTTCCGCAGTGTAAACAGGGCAGCAGAAATAACATTAAAATCAATGGGCAGAGGAGATGGGCGTTAATTTGGAGCGGAGAATTCAAGAGGAATTACTCAAGTAAATTCCTCTTGAATTATCCGTGTGAACGCACCCTAATAAGGAATTCAGCCAACTCTGTTACTATGTGGGAGAGGTTATAGTATAATGGAAGGGAGATAGAGGTAGCTGAAATCCCGGCTAGAGTGTCCTCTACTCGGAAAACAGGAAGTCCGATACAGGATGTACACCAGATCAGTATGTGTTGAAAATAAGTTTCATCGCTGGACAACACCTTTAAGGATATTTCAGGGGTTCTACCACAGGATTACGAAACACTTGAAAGGAACTCTGTCTAGAAAAGTCAAAAGTTTTTATTGGTTGGGGTCTGTGTGTTTGGACCCTGACCCATGATGTGAATGAGACGAAAGAGTGGCGCGCAGTGGCCACGCACTCGTCTCCCTGCTCTATGTCTTTGAGACCTGGACAGCCACAGAGAATTGGATTGCAAGTCTGTCCAGGTCACGTGACACAAATACAGAAAAGAACACTCTAATTGGGTCTTCCTCCTGTCTCGTTCTCATGATCGGTCGGGGTCTAAATTTTGACAAAACTGTGGTTACTGAATGAGCTCTTAAAAGGAGTAGTGTAGTGCTTCTATTCCGTTGTGCCCGGGCTGCAAAAAAAACATTAAAGAAATAAAAGAAACTTTAACTCACCATCCCCATTCCACCGGAGCGCCGCTACAGCTGTTCGGTCCTCCGCTCCGGTCTTCTTCCTTCTTCCATGTGCATGGATTGTCACACTGCGCTCAGCCTATCACTAAAGGAGGCGGGACATCACTGCGGCCGGTGATAGGCTGAGCACAGTGTGACAATCCATGCACACGGAAAAAGGACAAAGACCGGAGCGGAGGACCGAACAGCTGTAGCGGCGCTATGGGGGAACAAATGAAGGTGAGTTAAAATTTATTTTTTTAAATTTTTTGTTTTTTTTGAAGTCCGGGCACAATGGAGTAGAAATACTTTACTACTTCTTTAAAAGGGAATGCTCATACAGAATACTTTGTCTGAAGACAAGAGAATTTGCCACTTAGGTTATGTTCACATCTGCACTGGAGCCCCAATCCGGAGCAAGTTTTTTCAGATTTGACAGGAAGAATAGAGCTGAATGAGCGCAAACATTGTGACAGAAATCAATAGTTTGCCGGGTGCTAGGGGTTTCTTACATATGATGGAAATAGCACAACGTCATGGCTTCCACTGTAAATAGAAGCCACAAAAGCCTAGAGTCAGGGGCATTTAAAGGATTACTCCAGGCAAAACTTGTACAGTGCCGTGGCGTACTTAGGGAGGGGTGGAGAGGAGGTTCACCCAGGGTGTCACTGACCTTGGGGATTATGAAGTCTCCCAATCCGCCTGACCTAGTGGAATATAATGTGGGCAGTATAGGCAGTCATCCAAAGTGCCCACTTTATAATCCGGTCACTTACTGGGAAATCCACGACACTTGTCAATGATTCCAAGGTCAATAGGCTCCAGCTGTTGGTGTAGGCCGCAGCCTGAGGACAGCAATGCCCTGGCACAGGCGGTGACATTAGCGTCTATGTCACCTTCACCAGAGCAAGAGGAGGTGGCTCTACCTGGAAAACAGAGGTAAGTATATATTTTTTTGTTGTTATTTTTTTGTTAGTGAGGGGGATGCTATTTGTCTAATGAGAGAAATGCTTCGTATTGGGGGGATTGCCTGCCTACTGGTGGGGCTATCTAGCTAACGGGGGATTTCCTATCTATGGGAGGGGGGATTCCTGCCTATGGGAAAGTTCCTACCTCTGGGGGGGGGGGAGGGATTACTTGCCTATTAAAGGGGTACTCCGCTGCCCCATCGTTCTGAACATTTTTTTCCGAACGCTTGGAGCGGGGGCGGTGGTCCTGAGGTCGTGACTGCCATGCCCTCTCCCATAGACTTGCATTGAGGGGGCGTGGCGTGACGTCACGAGGGGCGTGGTCGTGACGTGACAACCCCCACCACTGGCAGAAGGAGCTACCTATCTACAGAGGGGGCTACCTACCTAATGAAGGTGCTACCTGCCTACTGGAGGGGCTAGCTACCTGCCTACTGGAGGGGCTAGCTACCTGCCTACTGGAGGGGCTAGCTACCTGCCTACTGGAGGGGCTAGCTACCTGCCTACTGGAGGGGCTAGCTACCTGCCTACTGGAGGGGCTAGCTACCTGCCTACTGGAGGGGCTAGCTACCTGCCTACTGCCACCCCCCTTTCAGTTTCTGCATTATGTAGAACACAGTGAATCAGCTTTGTCTGGAATGGTCATTAAAGACAACCATTTGGCGGTAATAATCTAGTTCATTGCCTTTCAGGGTGGAGCAGCAATAAATGATAATTGAAAAGTAAAAAAGCAGGAAGATCTTAATGGTTGAAAGAGAATGAAAACATGGAGACTTACGTAGCATGCGGTTCACTCGTCTGCAGTGTTCCCTATGTCAATAATACAGAATATGCTTTCATTGGCTGCGCTCACTCAGAAAAATCTGCAGCTTCAAAGAAGTCATGTCTACCTGCGTCCAAGGAACACAGTCTGGCGATTCTATTTACACGGCGGATGAAAAAACAACAGGAAATAGCACTTTGTCAGGGGAAGCAGCTTTATTCTATCTGTCAGTAAGTATAGCACGGCTTATGTCAGAAGCAGGGAACCTGCAGTGTGCAGCTTCAGTGGGAACTACAACTCCCAGCAAGGAAACCTGCACCTGACTAGTCACTTAAAGGGGTACTCCGGTGAAATCCTTTTTTCTATTAAATCAACTGGCTCCAGAAAGTTAAACAGATTTGTAAAGTACTTTTATTAAAAAATCTTAATCCTTCCTGTACTTATTAGCTGCTGAATCCTACAGAGGAAATTTTTTTTTTTTGGAACACAGAGCTCTCTGCTGACATCACGAGCACAGTTCTCTCTGCTGACGTTATTATAATAATAATAATAATAATAATAATACTAAGTCTTTATTTATTGTTGTCCTTAGTGGGATTTGAACCCAAGGCCCCAGCACTGCAAGGCAGCAGTGCTAACCACTTAGCCACCATGCTGCCCTTAGCGTACATCTACTATGCATGGTTGCTAAAATGGACAGAGATGTCAGCAGAGAGCACTGTGCTCGTGATGCCATGAGTGTTCCAAAAAGAAAGGGATTTTTCTCCGTAGCATTCAGCAGCTAATAAGTACTGGAAGGATTAAAATTTTTTTAATAGAAGTTATTTGCAAATATGTTTAACTTTCTGGCACCAGTTGATTTAAAAGAAAAAAAGGTTTTTACCGGAGTACCCCTTTAACTAAAAAAAGGAACTTAAAGGGGTACTCCGCTACTCAGCGTTCGGAACAAAATGTTCCAAACGTTTAGAGCTGGCGGCTTGTGACGTCACAGCCCCGCCCCCTTGTGATGTCACACCCGTCCCTCAATGCAAGAAGTCTATGGGAGGGGGCGTGGCGGCCGCCAAGAGTTCTCCTGCAATCATTGGCTAGGAGGATCATGTGTCCAAATCATCATTCTTCTGTGTAGGGTAAAAGCGGAATATTAACACTTTAGTTACCCCAATGTAAACAGTACATATACATCTGCACCAGCTCTCCAGCACCTTATACACATCCTTGCATTATGCACAACCTCTGGCTCTTTCTTAGGACAGTACCTAGAACAGTCCTACTGGGACTCTACATGTTGCTACATACAGTGTTTTTTGGTCTACCAGAACCACGCCAGAGGGCAACGCAGTCTGTTCATCTGTAGATGTGGCACCATGACAAACTTCAGTCTACAGCGAACTAGATGGGGCGGCGGGTGCAATGGATGCAGCTTGTTCCATTGGGTTTTCCTATCTGAAACAGCTCTAGATAGTCGGATATATGGAAAGCTGGACTTACAGAGGCAAGTGAGTCCATAATATTCCTCACTAGCCAGCGGGCCGTAAATACATTTAGTAGAACTCCACAAAAGTAGTGGAAGGAACAGACGATTGACCATACAATAACAAAAAACATGGCCGCACATCCACCATTTGTAATTTCATCTAATTGCTTCTCAGAATAATTTCAAAATCTAACAGGTTGTTAGGATACATTTTGATCAAAAAGTACAAGCCCACTCGCCACGTCAAGGCCACTTAGTCACTGGGATAGCGCCGAGTGGCGACCACTGCCTCCACGACACCATACCCACAGGAGGAATGACCCAGTGGCCCGGCAGCCCCACTGCTGCCTGACCAGGCCCCTGGCTTTGGGCCGCACCACCCCATGGAAAAAGCATCGCAGTAACAATGGCCGCCACAGAGCACCACACCAGTGTGAACACCTACCACACGGGGGATTGGTCGGGCAGCAGTGGGGCTGCCTGGCCACTGGGTCATTCCCCCGGTGGGCTTGGGGTCTCGGAGGCAGTGGTCGCCGCCTAGCACTACACCAGTGTTAGGTTAGGGACCCACTCTGAATAGGTGGCCTTGACGTGGCGAGTGGGCTTGTACTTTTTGATCAAAACGTATATACTAACAACCTGTTAGATTTTCAACCTGTTAGTTTTTTAAATTATTCTGAGAAGCAAGTAGATCAGATTACAAATAGTGGATGTGCGGCTGTATTTCTCTATTTTTGTTGACCCATAGAATAGTATTTCTACAATGCAGAGTTCTTCCCTATTAGACAGGATAATCCCTTCCCAGCTATCTAATGGGTATTACATAATATAAAAACCTGCTCTGTGTTAATACATTATCCATGAATAGGTATAATATCAGTGCCAGCCGAGCGGAAAGCAGGCACAACTAATGGGTTGGAGTTAAGAGATAGATAGATATGAGATAGATAGATAGATATAAGATAGATAGATAGATATGAGATAGATAGATATGAGATAGATAGATATGAGATAGATAGATATGAGATAGATAGATATGAGATAGATAGATATGAGATAGATAGATATGAGATAGATAGATATGAGATAGATAGATATGAGATAGATAGATATGAGATAGATAGATATGAGATAGATAGATATGAGATAGATAGATATGAGATAGATAGATATGAGATAGATAGATATGAGATAGATAGATATGAGATAGATAGATATGAGATAGATAGATATGAGATAGATAGATATGAGATAGATAGATATGAGATAGATAGATATGAGATAGATAGATATGAGATAGATAGATAGATATGAGATAGATAGATATGAGATAGATAGATATGAGATAGATAGATATGAGATAGATAGATATGAGATAGAGATAGATATGAGATAGAGATAGATATGAGATAGATAGATAGGAGATAGATAGATATGAGATAGATAGATAGATATGAGATAGATATGAGATAGATAGAGATATAAGATATATAGATAGATATGAGATAGATAGATATGAGATAGATAGATATGAGATAGATAGATATGAGATAGATAGATATGAGATAGATAGATATGAGATAGATAGATATGAGATAGATAGATATGAGATAGATAGATATGAGATAGATAGATATGAGATAGATAGATATGAGATAGATAGATATGAGATAGATAGATATGAGATAGATAGATATGAGATAGATAGATATGAGATAGATAGATATGAGATAGATAGATATGAGATAGATAGATATGAGATAGATAGATATGAGATAGATAGATATGAGATAGATAGATATGAGATAGATAGATATGAGATAGATAGATATGAGATAGATAGATATGAGATAGATAGATATGAGATAGATAGATATGAGATAGATAGATAGATATGAGATAGATAGATATGAGATAGATAGATATGAGATAGATAGATATGAGATAGATATGAGATAGATAGATATGAGATAGATAGATATATATGAGATAGATAGATATGAGATAGATAGATAGATAGATAGATAGACATATGTAATATCCAGAATATAGTCCTGCACTACACTTAGGACCTGTCAGGTTGAGTCTCTCTGATCTGGGGGCTCTCCTGCTGTGTCTCCCCTGCTGTTATTTTATGGATAGTCAGTGTAATAATGTATAGTCAGTATAAAGGACCTGTGAGATGTCACATGTTCTATTTATGTTGTCACATGTTACCCAGAGGGCACCAGCTTAACACATGACCCGCAGCTTGACCAATGGGCTTTGGCTCAGCCCCCCTCTGTATAAGGGGGCGGCCATCACAATTCTCTCTCTAAGCTCTTGTGCTTCTTTACGGAGACCAGCAAACACCAGAGATCTCAGTACTAGTGTCCAGCATCTGGAAGGCCGCAAAGCTACAGTCATTCCAGTAAGTCAAAAGTCTATGTCTGCTGTCACTACAAGCAGTCAAGTCCAGCCTATTGTCAAGCCTCAAGATAATTATCTAAAGTCTCTTATCTGTCTAATTGGTCCCAGCAAGCTGCGAGGTCTTTTGGGTTCCTGTCCACCTCTCTGGGAATCTGACCGAGCTGTGATGATAATTCCATCCATAACTGGTTGTGGACTCTCCTTTCACTGCCTAGCCATTGCAATAGCGGAGATACCGTTCATGTGGCTCTGGTACACAAAAACCACTCTGGCGTCACGAACATTAGGGGTTAACAATACTTTGCCCCTGGGGGTTAATACCATCTTGCCCCATCCACCTACAACACTACACCCCCTGGTCCCGCCATCACTGTGGGCCACCACAGATAGATAGATAAATAGATATGAGATAGATAGACGATAACCTACAATACCTATGTTGCCAGACACTACAATAGAATAACATACAAAACTGACAATTCATATTCAAAAAAGCTTTATTGAAAATCACATTATAAGTACAAAATACCACAGGGACCCACCCATTAAAAACTACCCACCCTTAAATCCATAAACCCCAGAACACTGATAGGGATGCCACAAGGATAAGCAGAGAACCGTCCTCAATGTGCTGACAGGTAAACAATACATTGAGACATCCGGAGTCCTACTGCACCCTGTGTCACCTCTATGCGTGTTTCTAGAAGTCTCTTCCTCAGGAGCCTCCGGATGTCTCAATCAGGTAATAGACTGTGACTGTTCATTTACAGCATTGCTATTGTATTGTTTACATGTCAGCACATTGAGGACGGTTCTCCCAGGGCTCAAGTCCAGCAGGAACGCATGGGAACGGAGTTCCTGCACTTTTTCCACAGCAGGAGCACTGTTCCCATTAGCAGGAGTCCTGCAGGACCAGCCCTTGTGTGGAAATCTTAGGTGAGTTCCCACACTTTTTTGTTCCAGGACTTGGGTTTTCCGCTTATCCTTGTGGCATCCCTATCAGTGTTCTGGGGTTTATGGTTTTAAAGGGGTATTCCAGGAAAAAACTTTTTTATATATATCAACTGGCTCCAGAAAGTTAAACAGATTTGTAAATTACTTCTATTAAAAAATCTTAATTCTTTCAGTACTTATGAGCTTCTGAAGTTAAGGTTGTTCTTTTCTGTCTACGTCCTCTCTGATGACACCTGTCTCAGGAAACGCCCAGTTTAGAAGAGGTTTGCTATGGGGGTTTGCTTCTAAACTGGGCGTTTCCCTAAACTTCAGAAGCTCATAAGTACTGAAAGGATTAAGATTTTTTAATAGAAGTAATTTACAAATCTGTTTAACTTTCTGGAGCCAGTTGATATATAAAAAAAAGTTTTTTCCTGGAATACCCCTTCAAAGGGGTACTCCGCTGCTCAGCGTTTGGAACAGACTATTCCCAACGCTGGAGCCGGCACCGGAAGCTCGTGACGCCATATCCCAAGCCCCCTCATGACATCACTCATCAGGTGATCAGCAGGGGGAGCTGGGAGTCAGACCCCATTGATCTGATACTGATGGATAAGCTTGTTATTTCTCCGTCATCAATAGCTATGCCCACTGGACAAGTGTATTTTTCCATTCAAAGGAGTTTCTATGTAGGTGTTTCCCAACCAGGGAGCCTCCAGGTGTTGCCAAACTACAACTCCCAGCATGCCCTCCTCATCCCCCATACACTAGCACATGTATTGTGCAGAAAGGCACTTGCCCGATCCTTCTCCCCTCTGACATCTAGAGTCAAAATAAGAGTCGAGAGGCCATTGAATACATAGATCTGTGTTTACCGACCAGTGTTCCTCCAGGTGTTGCAAAACTACAACTCCCAGCATGCACTTCTCATTCCTGCATATAGTAGCACATGTATTCTGCAGGAGGGCACTTGCTCGACCCTTTTTCCCCTCTGACATCCAGATTCAAAAGAGAGTCGAGAGGCCAATGTATACATAGATCAGTGTTTCCCGACCAGTGTTCCGACAGGTGTTGCAAAACTACAACTCCCCGCGTGCCCTCCTCATCCCCACATACACTAGCACATGTATTGTGCAGAGAGATACTTGCGCGATCCTTCTCCCCTCTGAAATCCAGAGTCAAAAGAGAGTTGAGAGGCCATTGTATACATAGATCAGTGTTTCCCAACCAGTGTTCCTCCTGGTGTTGCAAAAACTACAATTATACATAGATCAGTGTTTCCTGACCAGTGTTCCTTCAGTTGTTGCAAAACTACAACTCCCAGCATGCACTTCTCATCCCTGCATATACTAGCACATGTATTCTGCAGGGGGGCACTTGCTCGACCCTTTTTCCCCTCTGACATCCAGAGTCAAAAGAGAGTTGAGAGGCCATTGTATACATAGGTTAGTGTTTCCCGACCAGTGTTCCTCCAGGTGTTGCAAAACTACAACTCCCGCCATGCACTTCTCATCCCACATACACTAGCACATGTATTCTGCAGAGAGGCACTTGCCCGAACCTTCTCTCCTCTGACATTAACAGAGAGTCGAGAGGCCATCAAGCACATAGATTAGTGTCTCCAAACCAGTGTGCTTACAAGTGTTGCCAAACTACAACTCCCGGCATGCACTTCTCATCCCCGCATACACTAGCACATGTATTTTGCGGGGGGGCACTTGCTCGACCCTTTTTCCCCTCTGACATCCAGAGTCAAAAAAGAGTCGAGAGGCCATTGTATACATAGGTCAGTGTTTCCCGAACAGTGTTCCTCCAGGTGTTGCCAAACTACAACTCCCAGCATGCACTTCCCATCCCTGCATATACTAGCACATGTATTCTGCAGAGAGGCACTTGCCTGAACCTTCTCTCCTCTGACATCCAGAGTCAACAGAGAGTCGAGAGGGAATCTTACACACAGATCAGTGTCTCCAAACCAGTGTGCCTCCAGGTGTTGCAAAACCACAACTCCCAGCATGGCCGGACAGCCAATGGCTGTCCGGGCATGCTGGGAGTTTTAGTTTTGCAACAGCTGGAGGCTCACTGGTTTGGAAACACTGTTCTAAATAAGTTTTGTCCCCCTGATTTTTTGTTCCCATTGTAGGGAGGTATGAAGCGTTGTCGGATATGTTGCCGTATTACTAAGCCTGTTTATTATTCAGGACTGTAATAAAGTTGGGTGACAGTTGTTGCGATATCAATATCTCCTGGGAACGCTGCAGTAGTGAGACGGCGCAGCCTGTCCTCCGCCGGATTCCGTGCCCTGTAATTAGGGATATTTACACTTCCTGCAGATGTAACTTTAGATGTTAACAGTAAACAGGGTTTATGGAGCAGGTTGTAGTGCGAACACTTAAGACAATTCACCGCGCCTCGTAAAAACAGAGAAAACAGGTTACACTTTGACCTTTTGTGATTCCAATTCACATCATAAAAAAGGAGAATAGCAGCGAGTTTATAAGCAACAATAAGGATATGCATGTAGCAGAGCTGAAAGTGTCATTTAAAGGAGTACTCCGGTGGAAAACTTATTTTTTTTTATTTTTTTTTTTAAATCAACTGGTGCCAGAAAGTAAAACAGATTTGTAAATTACTTCTATTAAAAAAAATCTTAATCCTTCCAGTACTTATTAGCTGCTGAATTCTACAGAGGACATTATTTTCTTTTTGGAACACAGTGCTCTCTGCTGACATCACGAGCACAGTGCTTTCTGCTGCCATCTCTGTCCATTTTAGGAACTGTCCAGAGCAGCATATGTTTGCTATGGGGATTTTCTCCTACTCTGGACAGTTCTTAAAATGGACAGAGATGTCAGCAGAGAGCACTGTGTTCCAAAAAGAAAATAATTTCCTCTGTAGTATTCAGCAGCTAATAAGTACTGGAAGGATTAAGATTTTTTAATAGAAGTAATTTACAAATCTGTTTAACTTTCTGACACCGGTTGATTAAAAAAAAAAAAAAAAAGTTTGCCACCGGAGTACCCCTTTAAAAAAATAAAATAAAAAAAAAGGAACATTGTGGGTAAAGCTAGTACACTGGCACCCCCTTTAGGGCAGGGCAGGGCTGGTTTTGCCTATAGGCAAAATAGGCAGCCGCCTAGAGAGCACTCTTGATGGGGGCACCACTCTCCACGCTGCAAGAAGGTTAGTAGGCAGCATAGAAAGCCCCCGCTGACCCAAAGCACCTGCCCAACCAGCACCATTGTGTCACCCCAGTAGTAAGGAGATTACATGGGGAGGAGGTTTGTTACAGTGTATCACCCCAGTAGTAAGGATATTACATGAGGAGGGGGTTTGTTACAGTGTGTCACCCCAGTAGTAAGGAGATTACATGAGGAGGAGGTTTGTTACAGTGTGTCACCCTGGTAGTAAGGAGATTACATGAGGAGGAGGTTTGTTATAGTGTGTCACCCCAGTAGTAAAGTGATTACGTGAGGAGGGAGTTTGTTACAGTGTGTCACCCCAGTAGTAAGGAGATTACATGAGGAGGAGGTTTGTTACAGTGTGTCACCCCAGTAGTAAAGTGATTACGTGAGGAGGGAGTTTGTTACAGTGTGTCACCCCAGTAGTAAGGAGATTACATGAGGAGGAGATTTGTTACAGTGTGTCACCCCAGTAGTAAGGAGATTACATGGAGGAGGAGGTTTGTTACAGTGTGTCACCCCAGTAGTAAGGAGATTACATGAGGAGGAGGTTTGTTACAGTGTGTCACCCCAGTAGTAAGGAGATTACATGAGGAGGAGGTTTGTTACAGTGTGTCACCCCAGTAGTAAGGAGATTACACGAGAAGGAGGTTTGTTACAGTTTTCTAGGGTGGCAAAACTCCTGCACCAGCCCTGCTTTAGAACCCATGCACACTATGGAATTTCTAACTGGGCAGAGAATCCGTGTGCAGTAGGTGTCAGCAGAATCAATCACAGTGTCCATATGCATTTTTGGGTGGAATTCTTTCGGCAGTCTGCACAGAGCAGAAAAATGCAATGAGAGGCTACTGCAAGTGAAACTCCAACCAGAATGCTTCAGAGCAGGATTTCAGTAGTGTGCACGGGCCCTTACTATCGGGATTCCATATAAATTGTGGTGAAAAAAAGTACAAGGAAATTCAGTTCTCTCTATGTTGTGAGAAGAATATTTCCATCATTTTTAAACTTTTTTATCTGAAATGTGAGCATGGCGTCAGCGTGGCTTCCCTCTCCCAGAGAGGAGCGAAATGCGTTGCCTTTCATGTTTCAGCCCTCGCTGGAACCTTTGTATTTTGGTCCTTACTGAAACCCAACTCGGGTCTGATGAAGGTCCCAGAGAGGAGCGAAATGCGTTGCCTTTCATGTTTCAGCCCTCACTGGAACCTTTGTATTTTGGTCCTTACTGAAACCCAACTCGGGTCTGATGAAGGTCCCAGAGAGGAGCGAAATGCGTTGCCTTTCATGTTTCAGCCCTCACTGGAACCTTTGTATTTTGGTCCTTACTGAAACCCAACTCGGGTCTGATGAAGGTCCAAGAGAGGAGCGAAATGCGTTGCCTTTTATGTTTCAGCCCTCCCTGGAACATTAGGCCTGATGAAGGTTCCAGTAAGGACTGAAATGTATTGCCTTTTCCTCCTTGCTGGAACTTTCACATTTCAGTGAATCTTAATGTATGACCGCGCAGTAAATCTCTCCATTATACCTTATATAGGGCTTTTCTCATAAAGACAACTAATAGGTATTATATGGACCCGCAGTAGAAACCTCACCTCTATATATCACAATGTACAACTGGCTTCCGTATTGGCTAATCGTTCAGTCCTGGCTGCCATGTCAGAATACATTCTCCTGCTGGAGGGAAAATACCTGATTAACTACAACATCTCCCTAAAATATAACATCGATGGGAGCCCCACCAGGAAGCAATTTGTATAAACTTTCTCAAATCTATCTATCTATCTATCGTCATGGCCGTAAATGTTGGCACCCCTGAAATTTTTCAAGAAAATGAAGTATTTCTCACAGAAAAGGATTGCAGTAACACAGGTTTTGCTATACACATGTTTATTCCCTTTGTGTGTATTAGAACTAAACCAAAAAAGGAGGGGGAAAAAAACAAAAATTGGACATAATGTCACCAAACTCCAAAAATGGTCTGGACAAAATTATTGGCACCCTTAACTTAATGTTTGGTTGCACCCTTTGGAAAAAATAACTGAAATCAGTGGCTTCCTATAACCATCAATAAGCTTCTTACACCTCTCAGCCGGAATGTTGGACCACTCTTCCTTTGCAAACTGCTCCAGGTCTCTCTTATTGGAAGGCGCCTTTTCCCAACAGCAATTTTAAGATCCCAGGTGTTCAATGGGATTTAGATCTGGACTCATTGCTGCCACTTCAGAACTCTCCAGAGATTTGTTGCCGTCCATTTCTGGTGCTTTTTGACGTATGTTTGGGGTCATTGTCCTGCTGGAAGACCCAAGATCTCGGACGCAAACCCAGCTTTCTGACACTGGGCTGTACAGTGCGACCCAAAATCCATTGGTAATCCTCAGATTTCATGATGCCTTGTACACATTGAAGGCCCCCAGTGCAAGAGGCAGCAAAAAAAAACAAAACATCACTGACCTCCACCATATTTCACTGTAGGTACTGTGTTCTTTTCTTTGTAGGCCTCATTCTGTTTTCAGTAAACAGTAGGATGATGTGCTTTACCAAAAAGCTCTATCTTGTTCTCATCTAGACATGTGCAATTTGTTTCGTAACGGACACGGAACGAAACGAATTTTCCCGTTTTCGGATGTTTGTTACAAAAAATAATGCACGAAAAAAAAAATAACAAAATCCCGAAAAAGCATACGAATATACAGTTAACGAATGCATTCGTTAACTAACGCATAACGAATATGCATGTTAACGAACAACGAATGCATTCGTTATCAGTATACCGAATGTCGGGGCCATGAATCAACTGCTATCCGGCAGCGCATAATGCTTAAGATGCTGCCGGATAGCAGTTGAAGCAGCCCGGGCAGGTTCACTCACCTTTCCGCGCTGCTCCGGGCCTTCCTCCAGTGGGTCCTGGGCTGGTCCGGGGGCCTTCCTTCGGTGGGTCCTGGGCTGGTCTGGGGCCTTCATACGGGTCTCCCTCTGACGTCGTTATGATGCCGTCGCGCACGCCGTCCCGTCATCCAATAGAAACGGCGTGCGGCAGCGACATGATGACTTCGCTACGGAGGCCCAGTAAGGCCTTGCGGCAGACAGCGGAGGACCGGAGTAGACCAGGAGAGCCCAACAGAGCCCAGTGGAGTACCGAAGAGGACTAGGAGAGCCCAGCGGAGGCCCGGGGACACCATCGGGAGCAGCGGGGACAGATGAGTAGGACTTTACTTTTTTACATTGCACAAATCCCTCAACATACGAATTACCATTGTATGTGAAGGGATCACTAGACATGTGCAGAACCAAAAATCAGAATTAACGAATGCATTTGTTGTTTTTAACAAATGTATCCGTTTTTTAAACGAATGCATCCGAAAACGAAAAAAAATTTTGCGGATGCATCCGAAAACCGAATATGACGAATGCACAGCATTCCAAATATTCACAGAACCGAAAATTTAAAAAAAAAAAAAAAAACGAACAAAACGAAGAAAAAAAAATGTTTTTGGTTCTGCACATGTCTAGTCTCATCTGTCCACAAGACGTTTTCCCAGAAGGATTTTGGCTTACTCAAGTTCATTTTGGCAAAATGTAGTCTTGGCGTCGACGGATAGTTTGCGCTGACACTGATGCTCCCTGAGCCTGCAGGACAGCTTGAATATCTTTGGAATTTGTTTGGGGCTGCTTATCCACCATCCGGACTATCCTGTGTTGACACCTTTCATCAATTTTTCTCTTCCGTCCATGCCCAGGGAGATTAGCTACAGTGCCATGGGTTGCAAACTTCTTGATAATGTTGTGCACTGTGGACAAAGGCAAATCTAGATCTCTGGAGATGGACTTGTAACCTTGAGATTGTTAATATTTTTCCACAATTTTGGTTCCCAAGTCCTCAGACAGTTCTCTTCTCCTCTTTCTGTTGTCCATGCTTCGTATGGCACACACAGACACACAATGCAAAGACTAAGTGAACTTCTCTCCTTTTTATCT